>NW_007253890.1:370342-411964 GCF_000164805.1 Carlito syrichta
TGCACTCCAGTCTGGGCGACAGAGTGAGACTCCAACTAAAAAAAAAAAAAAAATTTAAATAAATATTGCAATCTATAACTATTGTCTATTCACATTACCTCGTTTAATTCTCATAGCTGTATATGATAGTTACAGTCACCATTTGACAAGTAAAACAAAAGACAAAACTGAAGCTCCAGGTATTAATTAACTTGAAGGTCACGAAAAGTGTCAGACCTGGGACTTGAATTATCTGAATCCTGACCCCAGGCTCTTAACCTTTAGGCAAGCTACAGAAACCTAGTTTGACTCTGATATTTTTTAATTTCACATTTCCTTTAGTTTTCCTGTCATATCTGCACAGTATTTATTTCCTATGCAGTGAAATGTTTTATGATGCTTCAGCCCAGCAGCTCACCTGTAAGCCCACAGTATCTATGTAAATACTCATATTATTAATATTACATGAGCCTTGTTCCTAATTTATTACAAAATCCAAGGTTGTCATTTTAGAGCTGTCTCCTGTGAGTAATTGCACTTGGAGATGAAACAAGTAAATGTGAATTTATAGATGTGGTAGACACTGCTGGGAGTTCACCCAGATGGTCTCAGCACACACCTTTTCTGTGCATGCTGATGGCTTCCTAGTGCAAGCATCTGCTACTCCCTACCTGAAGGCTTCCTCTGGCCCCCGATTCCCAAGGTAGACCAGCAGACCTGGGGAGGTAATACTCCCAGGAACAGCCCTCAGACAATGACAGACTGGAGCTGGAGAGTACACACTTCAGCTTTTTTTTCCTTAGGTGGGAAAATGCCAAGGCATGTTCTGTATTATGTGTCAGAATTCCCCAGCAGGCTTGAGCCTCAGTTTTCCCCAACAGTAACTAGCTCATTATCACATGCTGTACCTATCCCCTTAACTGGTGCTTACTGGGATCACATCCAAAAGCAAAACGAAACAAAGCAGAAATTACAGGCACCTAGATACTTTTACCTTAGGGTTGACTTCTGGGGGAATTCTTCCAAAGAGTAGGTGAATATTATTGTTGTTTTGTTATTAATAAAAAGTAGTTAGTATTCTCTGCCTAGGTGGCAAATTTCTGCATTTTTAGAATTTGTTTATTCCAACAAGATTTAACTTTTTCAAGGTGGGATCATGCGGCTGTGATACAAGCTCTGGGTACTCTCAGAAGAAAAAGGCACATTCACAGGACTCTGTTGAGCCCAGACTGATTTGAGTGTTGTGTGTGTGTGTGTGTGTGTTGTGTGTGTGTGTGTGTGTGTGTGTGTGTGTGTATGTGTGTGTGTCAGAGAGAGAGAGAGAGAGAGAGAGAGAGTTGGGGGGAGGCTACAGGCAAGCCAGCAACTGAGGAGAGAGATCTCAGAGTGAGAACTCAGAGAAGCTCCATAACCACTGCTGAGCTCATACCCTCCTCCACTTCTGGCTTAGCTGAATTTAGGAACACCATCCTTCACAGTTCTAAAAACTAGACTAAGCACAAGCCAGGCAGGGACCCGCTGTCGGAAATTCCTCGTTCTGCGCCTGGGAGGCCCTCACGGTTGTTTGGGTTGCTTATCTGCTGGCCCTGCATTCACCTCTCCTACAGTTCTCCGATGCCTTTGCCCTCCACGGCCTCACCACCGACTTCAAAGGCTTCTCCACCCTTGGAAGTGACTCGTGGGTGTGTAGGTGGCAGGAGGAGGGAGACGCAAGCAAGGCTCCAGCCTCTTGCCTGTTGCAGAGGCCAGAATTCCTCCTGCAAGCCAGGGGGCCAACGCATCAGGTTGAGTCAAGCACACACCACACGCTCCCACAAAGCCAGGCCTCCCTTTCCTCAGGGGAGATCTCACGGATCCACATCCATTATCTTGCCTCGGCTATTTGATAGTGGGAAGAAGAATGGGCCTTGGAAGTGGCTAGTCAGGCTTGAGTTAGAATCCAGGGCTCAATGGAGAACGACTTCACTTCTCTAGGCCTTGCTTTCCTCATCTGCAAAACAGCAAATCAACATTTCTTTTGCCAGACTGTTAAGAGCCAAATGAGAAAACTAAACTCATGTGCTAATGGGAGTAGAGCACACAGTAGGTGCTTCATAATTGCCAGCCTTGGTTACCATCAGTGTGATTACAGCCTCCCCAAAAGGCCCTTGGCTGGTTTCCCTCCTTAATTCCTAACCTTAACTCCATTTTTCCACACTCCTCTCCTTCTCTTGCAAACTAGAGTAAGGTAATTCATCTTGCTCCCTTCCCAAATCCTTCCTCCCTTAAAATATTCTCCTGGGTTTTCCAGAGCCACGCTACCACCTGGAATTATCCCAGCGGCCTCTTTCTGAGGCAATAAGGTCTTTCTTTATGAAAAAGACAGCCCCAGCAAAAGCCAGTTGAAGCATTTTAGATGTGGTCTGGTCGCCGCCCGCTCAGTCCACCCAAAACAATGTCCTCTCTATTGAGGCCGTGTCATAAATATCTTACATGCTTATCCTAGGCGGGGAAGTGGTCTCCGGGGCCAAGAGATTGCTTTCTTCTCGTTTATTTATGAGGAAGACTTAAAATCCCTCTCTTTGGGTCTGTAAAGCCCATTATTGACATAGGCGATGACAAGGTTTGACTAAAGCAAGTTGCCTTATTGCTCAGTGCCTCAGTTTCCTCATCTGGAAATATGGCTTGTTACTAATTATGATGACTAATGAAACTGTTACTACCATTAATAATAATATTAAGAGGAACAACAACTCTTAGTTACTCTACTGAGGGTTAACTATGTCCCAGACACTGTTCTAAGTGCCGTGTTTCACTCATGCCTCCGCTAACTCTATGAGATACAGAGCATCATTATCATCCCCATTTCTCAAATGTGGAAACTGAGGTTCAGACACATTACATAAACATTGTCAAGGTGATATGGTATAAGAAGTGGAGACGGGATTAGAATCTAGGTCAACAGGACCCCAGAGCCCAAAGCCTTAACTACCCCCAACAAACTACCACTTGGTAACTATGTTACCATAGTTACCACAGTGATCAAGAATCCAATGAGAAAAACCCATAGGGTATGGCCAGCACCATTGGGCGGGATGGGGTTTATCTTTCCTTCTATTATTTTTATTATAAGACCAGAACACCCTAGTAACTACCAGCCCCCGCAGCCCAAACAGGCGGTAACTAGGACTCAATGCATGTCATTATGGTCAGCCTCACCCAAGAGCTAATAATACAGCATCTGTGCCTTTCCCTGACCCTCCAATTCCTTGGAGCTATGAGCAAGCTCGTTCCCCTATAAAAACAGAGAAGCCAAATTGGTTTTAAAGCAGCTGTCTTTATTATCTGGAGGCAGGGAAAAGTTTACGACACCCGTCTTGGGATCCGAGCCTGGCTTGGCTATCCCTCGGTAGAAGACCCCGAGGTGAACAACTGCAGAGTTAACTCTCTTAGCCCCAGTGGAGGGTGGCATAGGCTGCCTCCTGGCCTTTTCTTCAGAGCTGACATGTCCCAGGGTCCTCTGGAAAACTCCAGGCTAGCCTCTGGAAGAACAAACAGATATAGCCTTGCCTACCCTGCAAAAAGGACTCTAACTGCCCCAATGAGAAGGAACTTCCCACTCCTCAGCAGCAACTGACCTAGGAAGACCCACTTCCTTCTGCTCTCCTACTGATCCGTATAATCTCTACCCTTAGTCTGCGCAGCTTGAGGCCGGGGACCTAATTCCTCCATCTTTCTCTCCTGTAAGGAAGACATGGCAGGTGGGCAGTCCCACAGCCAGAAGGCTTCACTGGATCTCCCCATAGGTACCTCCTTCTCAGTCATCAAATTCTCAACCCGGTTGTCACTTCCTCCAAGAAGCCTTCCCAGGCTACTCAACCTAGAGCCACCTCTGTCAGGAACTCTCAATCACATCTCCCTGTTGATTGCCTTTTCATGATAAAAAATTACCTTGTTTGCTTAGATATCGGATGACTTATTGCCAGTGTCTTCCCACCACTAGAATGTAAGCCCCAAGAGGGCAGAGCTTTTATTCTCGGTCTTGTTCACTTCTGGGTTTCTAGGATGTAGAACAACACTTGCTTGGCTTGTCAGTCAGATTTGTCGAGTGAATGAGTGATTGAATGAAAGACAGAAGATGAGTACCTGTTTCCATTCAGTGCTTGAGGAGAGGGAGGGCTGCTAAAGACAAAGTGAAATAGATGTGCAGCAGGCTTTTGAGCTCCATAGGCGCCTACTCTGGCCCTTTTCTCTGTCCCTTCTGAGCTGCCGGTTCTCCACCAGACTCTGAGCATCTGGAAGGAAGGGCCATTGTTTCATCAGCTTTCTTATCCGCAAAGTCAGCACAAAGCCTAGTATGAGCAGGGCGGGGCATTAGACTTCCTGATTCCAAACTCCACTTCCTCATGTGTGATTTGGACAAGTGACTTGCGCTCTTCAAATCTCAGCTTCCTCGTCAGTAAACGGGGATCGTAACAGAACTCCCCTCACAGAATCCATGCAAGGGTTAAATGACACAGCTGTGTATAGTCTAGGCCAAACTCAATAATTATAATCAAAATTATGATCGTCGCTAAATGTTTTAAGGTCTTAAAAGTGTAATTGCAATATTAAATGTTTTAATATGTATACATATGACATAGATATTTAAAACGTATTATTATTATTATTATTAAATATTCGTGTCTTGTAAAAAGTTTTACTGGTTAAAATGTATTATTAAATGTTTTAATGTTTTACATGCGGTATATTCTAATGTTTGATGAATACATCCTTTTTAAAATGAATGGTTTCATTACTCCCACTTTCCCACCCCTCTCTCATTTCCCTCTGAAAATTGAGGGCTTGGATTCTGAAACTTGGACTGTGCCGCCTCCATTTCTGTGTCTGTTCTTGAGTCCACTCTTTCTTCCCCTGCAAAATGGTCTAAGATGAGCATTCTTATTACAGAACAACCCAGACAAGAACTTTGATGTTTCACACACTGGGGTGTGAAGCCCAACTGTGCCCTCTGTCTCTAAGTCTGTCTGAAGACCTTTCAATCTTTTCTGAAGATGCAAATGACACTACCAGCCAAGAAAACGTATAGGCATTGTATGCATTGACAGAAAAGTTTCAATCACCAGGAAACTTAGAAAGTACCTGCCAAATTCCTAGTATTTTTGCAAGTCAGATCACTCTCTTCAGAGTTACTCTGTCCCCTGCCATACTGAGTCCATGAGGTGTCCTTATCTCACTGTATTTCCATCCATTTGTTCATTTAAATGTCTCCTCCACTGGCCTATGAAGATGTACACAGTCAAGTTTCTCGGAGGAATATTCTCCAGAAAACGGAAGCTGAATATGGACTTATTCAGGGTCTGTCCCCCAGCTGATCCGTAAGAGCTTGGCCAGGATGTAGGAAACCTGCTAAAAAAAAATTCTTACAAAGCTTTGACAGAATTAGCCACACATCCTTGAGCATGTAGTCAATGGTTACAATTGATTACATTTGTAAACATTTTCATGTGCTTACCCTTAATCCATCCTTATTATCATCAGAAGTCATTATGTTATGTCTTATTTGTTGAGTGCATGATGTGTACCAGCCCCTAAGGTAAGCACCTCACCTATTCATCATATTTATTCCTTATGACCTTAAGAAGTAGGCATGCCTTTTGTCATAGATGAGTAAGCTGAGATGCTCTCAGAGAGGTTAAGTGACTTACTCAAGGTTAGCCAGCTAGTAGGGAGAGGAGCCAGGTCTGTTTGTCTCTTAGATCCTCAATCTCTAATATTAAGCTAATATTATGCTTCTCATCTTATGAGGCAAGCAAAGAAGACCTGTTTATCCCCACTTCACAGATAGAAACCTGAAGTACAGATAGTTAAAAGGAAATATACTAGAAAACCACACATCCATCTAGAGGGGCATAACGGTGAGCTATGCTTCTGCAAAAGAATGCTCTTATTAATTCAGAAAAGCAAAGTGAGTTGCAAAAAGCAGCAAAACCTGAGGAACACTCAACCTCCCAGAGATGTCTGGTTTCAGACACGTGTGTGAATTAAGCGCTTGGCACAAGATAGACTCTGGATAGACGTGAGCTGAGGCCGCAGCGATGGACGCCAGCGAGTGCGGAGGGTTCTTGACAGATGTGATATTTCACATGGGACCATTCATCCACATGATGAATGTGAGGCAGCAAGGCTGAGCCCTGGGTCCCAAAGAAACCAGCATCCACAGGAAAGCACCCCGCATCCCATAGTCCCCTCCCCACTTGGACTTGGAGCCAGCTCCCAATACCGTCAGTGGGCTCCTTCCCCTCCTTCCTCAGTGAGCTCCACTGTGGAACCTTATCAAGTGTTTCCTGACCCAGCAGTAAGTACCTAACATTGCCTGTACTCTCCCTACCAACCCCCCCCGCCCACAGCCCACGCACCTTGGCTACAATATCTCCTCCTCATAAATCATGCAGCCGTATTAACTGTCTCTCAATCAATCTCTTCCAGGTGTTGGCTCAGACAGTCTCTCAAGGAGAGTGTCTCTCCCCTCGAGGCTTAGGCGCTAAGAGCCTCCTCGTCTGGGAACAGTTTAAAGCCAGATAGCCTCTCTTACTTCTCAGGGTTTCTTGGTTCAGTCTTGAAATCCCCAAGATCCACAGACTGAAGAGGGCTTTGAAAACCCCAGGAGAGGGTCAAACAGGCCCCCAAGGCACAAAATATGGTCTTTATCAACCCCCAAAGACTTGATAAATATGCCCAATATTTTATTTTTCCATCAGCATACATTCTGCATGGGAAATCTAAACCCCAAAGCTGGGGCTTGAAGCTGAAGGTGTTGGATCTTCCAAAGTCAATTGTAAATATATATTTTAAGATTTTTATTTCAACAGTTTTAGGGGTACAAGTGGCTTTTGGTTACATGGATATACTATACAGTGGTGGAAAAGTCTGGGCTTTAAGTGTACCCATCACTCCCACTAGTACACACTGAACCTGATAAATATCTTTTCTTCCTTCACTCCCTTCCCACCCTCTCCCTTCTGAGTCTCCAATATCTGTTGTACTATTCTATATGCCTTTGCACACTCACAGCTTAGCTTCCACTTATAAGTGAGAACATATAGTATTTGGTGCTCCACTTCTGTGTCACCTCACTTAGAATAATGGTCTTCAGTTCCATCCAATCAACTATAAATATTAGTTTGTTTTAGAAAGTTGCCATTTCCTATTGTCTGCTCCCTTTGTTGGACACTTTGGCGGGCGGAGCAGAGATAATGCTATGTGTTGATAAAATTCCATTTTCATTTTTTATTTCCCATAATCCCTAGATAGGTCGAAGACATATGACTAGGTCTTAGCCAATGAGAGGGAAACAGAGGCATATGGCAATTAAATTTCTAGGTTTGGCCATGAGATTACACTGAACAATCATACATAATCTTCTTCTGCCCTTTCCTTGGTGACCTAGGAAGCTTTATACTGAAGATGAAAGGAGCCTGGATCCCCGAATCACCACCTGGTAGAGGACTGCTAAAGATGGCTGCCTGACCAATATAGACTCTGATAAAAGTGAGGATGTTAAGCTACTGAGTTTTAGGGGTTCACTGCTGCAGCATTACCTAGTCTGCCCCATCCAACACTATTCAATTCAGAAAAGTCTATCAGCTTGCAAGACATGATTGCAACCCACTTACATATCACCTTTCGTAACCCACCTTCACTTATAAATGCCATAACAGCTGTGATTAGCAGTCTACCTGGTGGCAAGGAACATCAGCTGTTGAGGTCATACTTAGTTTATTGCAAATCAGGCTGTTAGTTTGTCCTACAATTAGTCCTTAGATGCCATTAGGGAATCATAGAATAGTGATTAAACATGTGGGCTCTGGATTCAGGCAGATTTGGGTTTGTATCTGAATTAATCATCATGTGTGGACTTGGACAAGGTTTAAGGCTTAATTTCAACTTCCTCATCTGTAAAGAAGGTTAGTATTTGTAGCAGATACTGTTGGCCACATACTACTATGGTTGCTGTATTTCTAGACACCTCCTTCAAGAATGAAGGATTGACTCACCAACTAGAAAAATTGTCAACTTACTGCCTTCAGTTGTCAGAAATGACCTCATCGCAGAAAACCACCCCTTCCAAAGTCACAGTTCTTTCCTGGGACAGCCCATGTCCAATGATGAATTGATGGGGAGGTATAAAGTCCTGACCTCCTTGCCCCCGTCCCCACTTTGAGACAGCTTAGAAGAACCATCCCAGCTTCAGAGCTTGTGGTAGATAGATCTTAAGATGGTCCCAATTAATCCCAGCCTCTTGATTCTCACATACTTGTATAATCCCCTCCCCTTGAACATGGCAGTACTTGTGACTTGCTTCTAACCAATGGAATATGGCAAAGGTGAGGATGTTACTTCTGTAATTATATCACACAGGACTGTAATGGCTAACTTGCCAGAAAACTCTTTCCCTTGTTAGCTTTGATGATGGAAGTGGTCATGTTGAAGAAACTCATGTGGTAAGAGACTAAATGTGACCACCTGCCAACAGCCAGCAAAACTGAAGCCTTCAGGCCTTCAATCTGCAAGAAACTCAGTTTTTCTGACAACCATAGGAACTTAGAATCAGATTCTTCCCCAACTGTGTTTTGAGATGACACTCCTGCCCTGTCCAATACCTTGTTTGCAGCTTCATGAGAGATCCTGAGTCACAGGACAACAAAGCTATGCCTGGACTCCTGACCCACAGAAACTGCGAGATATGAAATATGTGCTACTTTAAGTTGCTATGTTTGTAATTTGTTATACATAAACAAATAACTAATACAAGATTCTCTGTGGGGTTGACTAAAATCTTTGTTAAGACTGCATCATAGCTCCACTCCTCCCTCTGTCCACTCCTGCTTCTTTTCCTTCCCTTCCACAACTGTTGATCCCAAGAGCACACTTGTCTGCTTTCTTCTGCTATAACAGAATACTACTGACTGAGTAATTTATAAACAGTAGAAGTTTATTTTACTCATGGTTCTAGAGTCTGGGCAGTTCCAGCGTAGTGCTGACTTCTGGTAAAAGTCATCCCCTGGCAGAAGGGCAAGTGAACATGTGAGACAGAAAGAAATGGGACTAAACTAATTCTTTTACCAGGAACCCAAGATAATGGCATTAATCCATTCATAAGGGCAGAGTCCTCATGACCTAATCACCTCTAAAAGGTCTCATCTATTAATAACGTTACAATGGCAATTAAATTTCAACATGAGTTCTGGTTGGGACATTCAAATGATAGCAACTCCCTAATAAACTTCTTGCACACTAAATTCTATCTCAGGGGCTTTTAAGAAAACCCAATCTATGATACCTGTCAACTACCCACTTGTTCCCTTTTCCATTTTGCTGATAAAAGTCCTGATTTTTTTCGACTTGATTCTCCTTAAAGTGACCCTATGCTAGTAGGGAGGTAGGTCCCGGTCCATGGGTTGGTGGATGAATGTATTAATAGATTAATGGACTGGTGGGTGAATGGATGGAAAGATGGAGGGAGGGGAGAGAGGGATAGAGGGGAAAGGAGAAAGAGAAGGACAGAGGAAGAAAGGAAGGGATCAACGGATGAATAGATAGGTGATTGGATAGATTGGTGGGTGGATAGATGGACAGATGGAGAAAGGGAAGGGAGGGAAAAAGATAAAGAGGGAGAGAGGAAGGAAGGCATGAATGGATAGGTGGATGGACTGGTGGGTAGATGGATGGACACATAGAGGGAGGGAGGAAGAAGGATAGGAAGGGAGGAAGGAAGGAACGAGTGGATGAATGGACAGATGAATGGGTGGGTGGATAGATAAATGGATGGATGAAAACATTTCTTTCCTTGCTGCCTAATGTCTTTACACCTAGGTCTGATGTTTCCCAAACCCTGGCCTCTAGGCCTAAGTTAGTATGTGCAGTCGTTTTAAGGACTTCGTATTTCCTCTATGTTAATGGCAACACAAGATGTGAGACTTTTCTGGCTTCTTCCCTCATGTGACTGACATCTCTGAAAATCGGAAATGGGGTAAGAATACACATTTTCTGAATGTTCTTGCCATCCACTGCCACCTTCCCATGAAAGCACAAGCATGAGTTCCATCTTGGGGTATCCCACGTTCCCACTTTCACCAGGGAGGCAGGAGTTCACGCTGCCTGTGACTCGCTGTGTGACTTTATGGCAGCCCCTTGCCCTCTCTGAGCCTTGGTGTCCTTCTCTGCCACACGGGCAATGAATGAGATAGTGTCTGAATCCCCCATCCTTCCTATCATACTCTACCAT
The DNA here is from genome assembly GCF_000164805.1 of Carlito syrichta. Classification (NCBI taxonomy): domain Eukaryota; kingdom Metazoa; phylum Chordata; class Mammalia; order Primates; family Tarsiidae; genus Carlito; species Carlito syrichta. The sequence goes on from NW_007253890.1 coordinate 380,589, forward strand.
TTAGGATGTGTTCAGCTGCAAGTAACAAATAAATATAACAATATTAAAATAGACAATTTTAACAAGAAGGTAAACATTTCCTGTCACTGCTTCCAGTTGCAGTTGCTCAACAATTGTGTCAAAGGTACAGACTTTCTCAATCCTTTCTTCTCTCCGTATTTTAACATATTGGCCTTCCAGTCTCATCTTTGTTGTCTTAAAGTCACATGATAGCTACCAGAGCACCGAGTATCACACTTCACTTCAGTCCAAACCAGGATGGAAAGGACCAACAGGAAAGTGTTTTCTTTTAAAAAAGGGAAAACCTTTTTCCAGAAGACCCTCCCCCCCAAAAAAATTCCTCTGTGATTCCTTGGCTAGAACTGAATCATGTGGCCTCTTCTTGCCATAAGGGAAGCTGGGAAAGCAAGTACTGATGAGAAGAGAAGAGAAGAGAAGAGAAGAGAAGAGAAGAGAAGAGAAGAGAAAGGAAGGGAGAGAAGGAAGGAAAGAAGGAAGGGAGGGAGGGAAGAATGAAGGAAGGAAGGAAAGAAGGAAGAGGAAGGAAGGAAGAAAGAAAGAAAGAAAAGGAAAGAAAGAAAGAAAAATAAAGAAAGATTAAGGTGGGCCTTTTACAGCCTTGATCAGGGCAAGGAAAACAGAAGTCGTTAAGGAAAGGAAATGTTGATGTCTACCAGAAGGCATCATCCATGCCCCAGTCCACTCGGAGAGATAGGGCGGCCAAGCATGAAGCTAACAGAGGCCACAAATAGATAAACAGGGCAGAAGTAAAAGCCCTGGGTACTGAGTGGCTGTGGTTGAGGGAATAGAAGCACGAGAGGAGTCAGAGGTATTGACTGGATAGGAATGAACATGAAGAGAAAGAAGACTCTGACCTCCAACTTTTCCTGCCTGGGACAAGGGCCCCCCCTTTGCCCTCACTTTTGCACTTACTGTACCAAATTCTTCATGTCCCCTCCTGACTGAGGCCAGAGTCAGCTTGCCACAATGCTCCCTTGCTGAAACCCCTTGACGTGGTTCTCCATGTTCTGAAGAGTAGAGAGCAAATTCTTTAAGTCCGCCTCCAAGGCTTCTGTGGTCTGGTCCCTGCCAACCCCTGGCTCTCTCCACCCTCTATCTCCCCTGCTCCTTCTGCTCCAGCCACACTGACCTCTTCCTGTTTCTAGAGTTGGTTGAGCTCAGTCCCACCTTAGGATATTTGCACACGCTGCTCCCTCTGCCTGGAGAACCATCGGCCCCTGTTTTGCTAGTTGATTCCTACTTATCTTCCTAATTGCAACTTAGAGAATACTTCCTCAGGGCAGCCCTCACGACTTCCCCTGACTATGACATACACCCACCATATTTGCAGCATTACTTCTTCCCCAGAACTTGCTTATCTACTCCGAGAGGGCAGGGATGATGGCCATGCATGTTGTCAAAAGCATCCAGGAGTGACTAGAAGCAGAGGCTTTGTAGCCAAGCTGCATGGGTTGAAATCTCAGCTAAACCACATACTAGAGGTGTGACCTTGAGCAATTTTCTCAACCTCTCTGTGCCTTGCTTTCCTCATCTGTATAAAGATAATAATAAAATCTGCTTTGTAAGATTATAAAGATTTGATGAATTAATGTATATTAAAATCTTCACACAGCACCTGGTATTTTAGGTGTCATACAAGTGTTGATATAATAATAATAATAATAATAACAAACAATAACAGTATGTTATTATCATTATTTCCACATTCTAGTCACTAGCAAATGCTGGCACAAAGCAAATACTTGTAGAATAGATAAGTGATTGTTTATTTCTCTTACTCAAGGCAGAGATAATTAGGCCTTTTTATTTATTCAGCCTCATCACTTAGAACAGGATCCGGCACATAGTCGGTGTTCAGTAAGTGAGGAATGACTCAATGCACGAAAGTGGAAATGATTCCCTTGACCCAAGCCATGTGGACTCCCAATACTGCTATCTGCTTTGAGCCTTTTCCCTTCCTTCTCCAATCCAGCTGGAGTTCTGTAGCCAGAAAGCCGTGGGACAGCTTCTCCAGCTCCCTTGGCGCTCTCCTGCCAGAGAAGCTGAGCTGCTTTGATCACTGACAGGAGCCTCTAGAGGGGAGAGAGAGAGAGAGAGAGAGAGAGAGAGAGAGAGAGAGAGAGAGAGAGAGAGAGAGAGAGAGAGAGAGAGAAAGAAAGAAATTTGACCACTTAAGCTCCCCAGATATGACACTTATTAATAAAAAGATCGGCTGTCAGTCTCTGCTCCAATTAGCTATCCGCTGCTCAAGGAAGATGTGTTGGCTTAGGATGTCCCATAGCTGGAAGTGGGTGGCAGGAAGCACAAGTGATAAGTCACTGCCTCCAGATATCAAACACACACATGAACCCATGCCTACACTGCTCACCTGAGAAGGGCCAGGTACCCTTAGTAATCTCCAATCTCATCGGATTTTGACAGCCTTAAGTGATCACAACCCCAATTTCCTCCTGTTTCCTTGTTGTCATTAAGTTTTAATTATGCAATTAACAAATGAACATGCTCTCCTTGCTTGACCCTACAGATAAGGCCACATGGCCCCACTCCCATTTTGGTCCCCCTAATGTCTCCTAAGAAGTAACCACTGACAGCATTTGGAGTCCATGTCCGTCTTTCCAGAACTCTTTTCATAACCTGCACTTCATTCAACAGGCTGTCTTGTTTTGCGTGTATATACAGTAGTATGTAGACATTTCAGCTGGGGTGTGTTGATTTGCTTTGTTTGTTTCCAAATGGCCCCATCTTGCACATATCACGCTGCACCTGGTTTCTTTTGTTCAGTGGTGTATCAGGGGATCTTGCCATATGGGTCCATTCAGAACAAACTCACTCTTTTTCACTGCGGCATGATGTTCCAAAAGGTAGATAAAACCTAGTTTATTCAACCCTGGCTGCATATTAATCACTAAGAAGTGTGTGCGTACGTCGAGGGGTGGGGGATCCTATGTAAATCATGGATGTCTGGGCCCTTCTCCAGGAAAGTTGAACCAGAACTCTGGAGTGGGGTCTGAGCAACAGTATGCTATAATCCTCAGTGATTTTAGTGTGCAGCCAGGGTCAAGACTTACTGATTTAGCCCATCCCCTTATTAATGCACATTTAAGCTGCTTCCAAGTCCCTGCTATTAGAATTTTTTTTTAAAAGCCACCTGGGCATCTCTGCGTTAACTCTTCCCTGCACATCTGTCCTGGTATTTCTCTAGGGCAGGATTTCTCAGTCTCAGCACTATTGATATTTGGGGTGGGATAGTTCTTTGCTGTAGGGACTGTCATGTGCCTTGAAGCTGTTGAACAGCACCCCTAGCCTCTACCTACCAGATACCAGGGTATCCTCCCCCTCACACACACACATCACAAACTTCAAAAATATCTCCAGACATATTCCCTGAGCGGCAAAGTCAGCCCTGGGGGCAAAGTTACCCCAGTTGAGAACAACTGCCCTGGGGTAGGGCCCCAGAAGGGAAACTGCTGGATTACAGTGGATGCATACTTTTTCTTTGAGTAGTTGCTGTTCCAAGTGCCTCGCTCATTCACAATCCCTAATGATCTAAGAACATCCTGTTGGCAATCATTGCATCCCGTTGTCCCCGTGTTTCTGGACTTAGAATTTGGGCTAGAGCTCTGAGCATTTATCTCCAATCTCTACTGCCTCCTGCAGCCCCCAAGCCCAGGAATACCATCTTACTCTGGCATATAATGATAGAATCTAGAAGATTAACTATCCAATTAGCTAGCCACTGCTCCAATCCAGGTGAGGCTCTTCAGCTGCACCTGGTTGCTTCTTTTGCTCTTGGTCCTGGTGATAAAAACCTGGCATCAATTACTTACCGATGGGGATTTTTATGAACCCGAGGTCTGGATTAGAGAGTAGAAGAGACTATCAAACAGAGGTGTAGAGGAACTGATTTCTTCCTTTTCTTTCTCTCTCCCTTTCTCTTTTTCTTTTTCTTACAAGGTAATTCTTGCAGAGGGGGAAGAGTGGATACTTCCCTCTGCCTGCCCCTACCTCAAATTTCCAGAATTTAACTCTCAGTCTCTTTAAGATTTTATGATTTATGAGAATAGTGGATGAGAGAGAGGAAAACAAAGTAAGCTGTACTGAGAAACAGATAGAGGCTTCCCAGGGTCTCTGTGTGTGTTTGTGTGAGCACGTGTCAAAAAGAAAATCAAATTCAGGCTGGGAAGGAAGAGGAGAGGGGAGAATCAACAGACGCGGCCAGTCGTGTCTCTTGAAGCAAGATAAGCCGCCCGTCCCATCCATCTCTTCTGACACTATCGACCTGTTGTCTAAAGTACTTACAGTTCTCTCCTGGGAGGAGGAGGCCTGGCTCAGGGATGCTGGGGGAGGGGAGGAAGGGGGACCTTCAGGACAGGGCACCCTGGCTGGGCTGCTTCCCCAAAGAGCAGGGATGCTTTGCAGACTGAGGAGGTCATCCCTTCCCCTCCCTCCACCCAACTCCGGCCTGTTTTTAGCTCAACCCCATGTCCTGGGAAGATGGCCTCATCCTGCCTCTGCCTTCCTACTTGGGACCCGGCCCCAGGGGAATGAAACCACTTGAAACTGCAACTTGTCTTTCTCAAGTGGCTAGCAGAGAGTGTGAGGCCCGGGAAAGAGAGAGTGAGCAAAAGGGAAAGCCTTCTGCCACTGGCCAAACCCACCTCGGCTTTTATGCCAAGCAAGCCTTTAAAATTTCACTGTTAATCCTCACTTGTACCCCACATCTCTATAATAAAAAAATAAAAAGAATAATAAAACTTCACTGTGGTTCTTATTATACTATGAAATAGGCACGCCTACTCTCTCTGTCTCAGAGATAAACTGAGACCCAGGGAAGTTAAATATCTTGCCTGGGGTCACACAGCTCATCAGAGGTGTTGGTGGGATTCGGATTTAGACTTCTCTGAGTTCCAGAGCTGACCTCTGACCTCCTTCACTGGGCGTTCTCACAACTCCTCTGTGATGAGGAATCATGCTGATAAACAATTTTCTGAATTGATATTGACAAAGAATGTTTACTTGATCAAACTATGGTCAGGCTTCTGAACCTTCTGCTGGGCCCATCTGTGTACTTCCCTGTAAGATCCATCTTTAGCAAGAACCCTGCCAAGTCAGGTTAGCCAGGACCCCCCCACCTCAAAATCTGATCTCCCTTGATATCTGATCAATCAACTCCACACCCTCCAGTGTGCCCTAGTGATGTCTAACCATCTGACTTTTCTTCAGCAAGAATCTGTTAGGTGGGTTTGTTTCCTCTTAGTCATTTTCCATCCACTGACCTCCTTCCTGCTCCTTGGCTATGAATTCCCACCTGCCTGTGCTATATTCAGGGTTAAGCCCAGTCTCTCTCCCCTGCTGCGAAATTCCATCTCACTGGTCCCTAAACTTATCATGATAGTTCCCCTATTTTGAATAAAGTCTGTGTTTCCATTTTTAATAATGGTCATGAATTTGTTTTTCTTTAACAGTGTATAGTCTCTATTTTTTATTCATTCAACAAACATTGCTTGGGCATCACTTTTTACCCAGCTGTCCTCTGGGTACTGGTGATAAAGACCTGGTCTCAATTACTTAGCGATTTCTAGAAAATGTCTCCCTAGATTTAAGCTAGACCTGCAGAGACCTTGGTAGCCAAACCTTACCGTTTTGGCCTCTGGAACACTTTGTTTTGACAAACTGTAACTTGGAATTTTGTGGTGCATTGAGGGAACCCAGGAGAAACAGTCCTAGAATCCTTGCTATTGCGTTTCCTGTGATGGTATCATGAAGAACATCACCAAGAAATCACACAGCGCTACACCATCTTTATAAGAACCCAAGCGAGAACTCGCTCCTGGTTTTTAGCAAAATCTCAATTTGTTTGTCTTTTACGAACTCATGAGCCCTTGTAGCTGCCTATAATTCTCTTCTTGTTTTGGCAGCTAGGAAGCTCAGAGCCAAGTGTATTACTATTCACTACACAGGATGTTCCAGTTCCGAAGGCTGAGAAGCAAAATAACCTAAGACTTAGTGGCGTAAAACAACCCTGTATTATGCTCCTAGAATCTGGAGACCAGGAATTTGAACAGGGCATAGGAGGGGCAACTAGTCTCCATACCATGATATCGAGAGCTGGGAATGGAATGATCTCAAGGCTCTTTGCCCACATGGCTGGTGATGGATGTTGGCTTTAGGCTGGGAGATTCCCATCCTCATGGTCTCTCCCAGTGGCCTAGTTTGGGCTTTCTCACATTGTGGAGGCTGAGTTTCAAGAGTGAATGTCCCAATAGGGAGTGAGTTAGGCAGAAGTTATACCACCTTTTATGACCCATCCTGCAAAGGTTTGCAGACTAAGGCAGTAAACCCCATGCCTGCCACCCCTGCACCTGGTCTGTTTTGTAGCTCACACTTAGTTCTAAGGAACATTAACTTCCCACCACATTCTGTTTGTCACAATTAAGCTGCTGGACCAGCCCTTAGTCAAGGGGAGAAACCACATTCAACTCCATGATGGAAACATCAAGGATCTGGAAGAAGACGGGGAACCAAAATATTGCTATACTGTGTGTTGTCACCCATGAGTGGGCCCTGAACACTAGTCACATTAGCACAAGGGTAGGATCAGCAGGTGCTGGGTGCAGCTAGAAGTGGGAGGGATGGAGGGAGGGAGGAGGGAAGGGAACATGTGACAACACAATGGGTACCTGGTCTACTACCAGGGGGCATGAGGGCCAGCTAGAAGCCCAAATTTGACCTGCATGCAGCCTACTTGCATAACAAGTCCTCACTTATACCCCACATCTTAGATAGATAGATAGATAGATAGATAGATAGGTGATAGGTAGGTAGGTAGATAGATAGATAGATAAAATAGATTGCTGTGGCCCTTTTGAAAAATGCAATATCACACAAAACCAAATGGAATTCATTGATATGTGCTAACATGCTTGGCTTTCTCTTGTCTCCTTCACTGCCATCTTTGGGGATTGCATGGATTTTTGCAAGCAGCCCCCATTTTTTAATGGAGATAGGTAGGAGGGAGACAATAACTGTGATCAATGCCACCTTCTAAGTGTTTTTAATGTGCTTGGCATTGTGCAAATAGTTCCTTCCTGTTGGCCCCATTCATTGAATGCACAAACAACCTCGTCTCAATATTTTACAAGTGAAGAAACAGGAGCACAGGAAGTTGAAGTTCACCCCATCTGGCCTCACTGAGAAGTGGCAGAGGGGGGTCACTTCCAGACGGTCTGATTAGCTCTGCCCTTGTCCTTTGAGCATCCCTCCACACCAAGAGTTCGACTTGATGTTGTGACTTGAAGACAAGATTTGGTCTTCTCTTCCCCCAAATAGCTCCCCTGACCTCCGAGTGTTGTTAAACACAGCTTTCTCTGGGAAATAAGAGAGCAGTCAGTGGTATCTACATAAATATATGTCAAAATCGACATTCTCTCCAACTTAGATCAGCTGGCCTGATGGAAACCTGGTTCCTGAGTGCCCACTTCCTGCCAGGCACTGAGCTAACTCTCAGGAATCCAAGCATAAGACATTCAATGTCACACCGGACTGCGGTCTACTTGGGGGCAAGTAGGTTTTATGGTCTGACACACCACCATGTGCCTCACATTGTGAATGAAGAAAGTGAAAGTGTTTGTCTATTCTAGGAATAAAACCTAGGTGACAACCCTCTAAACCTCCATTCCTCTCCCACGAAATGGGCATAAGAATATTCTCTGCACACCTCACAGGGCTACATTGGGAGTCTTTTAATTGATTGCCTCCCTTTTGGCTTTGACTTCTGAAAAGCTCCAAAATGAGTTTGAGACCTGTGCATGATGACTGTACAAAATGCTTAGCACAGCGTCAGTCCTCAACAAACAGGGCTTTGGAAGCACCCTGGGTCTTGAGCCCTGCACTCTGGGGCAGTTGATAACAAAGAGGAAGAGAAGAGAGAATGGTGTCATGGGTCTTCCCCACTCCCTGCCTCTAGAAGTGGCAGCCTCAATGCAAAGGGATGGAAATGGGCAAGGAGGGGCTGGCCTTTGGAGAACAAATGGAAATCTCCTAAAAAAAACTATTTTTGTAAACCTTTGATCCCCCAAGCCAAGATCTTTTGGCCAAATGTCTGAGTTAGTGGCTTTAACCAAACGCAGTCAGTGGTGCACAGAGGGGGCAGCCTCACCAGTGTGTGCCTAGCTGAGGGGTGTTGTGGAAGCAGGTGGGCAGGGCAGTCGGTTTGCAGAATATGAGAAATTAACTCTAGCGACCAGGTGCTACTTTATCTTCCTTGGCCCAATTAGCACCGACTTCTATTTTTATTTTTGATGTAGGATGTGGCTGGTGAGTCAGGAAGAAAAGGGAGCCTCATTATTTGCTCTTTGCTAGCTCTTGGAAATATCAAGAATACTTGGCTCTCAAGACAAACCCCAGCTCCAGGCCTAAAAGCTAAGTCCAGATATGTTATATATTTATTCAAGGCAGCAATTGGCCAGGAAACGACTATAAAACACACATTTTGAATAAAAGAGGGAGATTTATGGTGCATTGGCGAATCTGAGTCATATCTCTCTGCCTCCCCCAGGCCAGGATCCCTTAATCACTAACATATCCCCGGCTTGTACACTCGGTGGGCACAGAATTGTTTCCTTCTGGTGCCGTCCCCGTTCGAGATGTGATGGGGATTGTGGTACTTCATCTGACAGTCAGTAAATGAATTGCCAATTCATTCTGAGCCGAGATGGGGGCTGTTTTTTTCCTTGGGAAGAAAAAAGTGGGTCCTTTCATATGTATCTTTGATCAGTCGGGACTTGACAAATTATTTTCCTAGGAATTTCTCTATCTGTAATGCCACAGGGAAAAAATGGATTTACTCTAAAAGAGTAGCTTTTATGTTTCAGAAATTAGAGCAATGTAAAGGCTTTTCTTGGGTTTCTTTATCACTCTCTCCCTTCTTCTCTCCCTTCAATTGTATTTTTCTTCAGGGGAAGGGGGCAGGTAGCAGACAGAGCTGGGAAAGGCCACTGGTAATAGCTGGGCTTCTGGCTGTTGATTTCAAGTGTATGTAAGTGACAAGAAAATAAGTGTCAACCTCTGTATACAACTGGTATTGAGGAAGCAAAGTCAGATATTCTGCCCCAAGTTTCCTTTATGATAGCTGGGTTTTTTTTCTTTGAACTCTTGTATTAGGGGCAAATTTTCACCTGAAGAATACCTGAATGGTATTTCCGCAGGATGCAATCACGCTGCAACTATCACATGCCAAAGGCTTAGACATTAATATACCTGAAGGCAGAGGGCTGGGACAGAAGATCTCTAAGTTATTGTCATAATCAAGTTTTTATCAGTTACAGTATAACCTGAAAGAAAAGAATGCATCGAAAGTATAATGACATAGGAGTACCACGAACGGTTGAGTGGGCTGTGCACTGCACAACTCCAAGAGACACAAGTCAGGTGGACTATCAATGTGAAGGGCGCACCCCTAGGGTTGTCCTGTGTATAACCTGTGTAACTGAGGGTGGCAACTTTGAGAGGGAACTCACAGAGGTAAAGGGAAGTTTGGAGAACTATAATTACAATAAAGGGACAATCCCGGGGATGTAGGTGAAAGTAACTAAAAAAGATTTTTGTTAGAGACTAGACTGAGCACCCGCAGTTCTGGTCTGTTTATTTCTCCACTCAAGATGCTCTCTCTGGGAGAGAAGGTCAAGAAGCTTTTCTCGGGCCAAGTGTTCCCACCCCACTGTCTAAGGGAGAGAAAGTTCTTGAGTAACAGCTTTACTCATTTACTCTGAGTTTTCCCCCAAAGCAGATCCTAAGACAAGGATTTGGATGTGGCGGTCTATTTGGGTGAGGGGAAGGGAAACAAGATGAGGGAAGGAAGGAAGCCGATATGTTCAGGTATTAATGCAACAAGATTGAAGGACCCCCAACCAGAATGACCAAGAAAAAGTCCAAATACACACACTCAGAAACACAAAAGATCAAATCACAGCTGATTCTGAAGAAGCACAAACGATTATCAGAGATTACTATGCACACTTGTATGAAAACCAACTTGAAAACCTAAATGAAATGGAGGACTTTCTGACGTCACATAATCTCCCGAGGCTGAAACAAGACGACCTTGAGACACTAAATAGACTGAGAACAACTCAGGAAATTAACTCCATCATAAGAAAACTACCTACAGAAAAAGCTCTGGTCCAGATCGCTTTCCGGTGGAATTCTGTAAAACATAAAAGGAGGACCTGGTACCAATCCTATCAAAAGTATTCCAGGCAATTAAGAAAGATGAAATTTGCCCCACATCATTTCACACTGATACAAACAGGGTAAAAATTCAACAGAGAAAGAGAACTATAGACCAATATCCCTGATGAACAAGGAGGCAAAATCCTCAACAAGATTCTAGCAAGTCAGATCCAACAACACATCTCAAAAATCACCCACCATGACCAAGTAGGCTTCATCCCCTGGTTCAACATCCCCAAGACCATATATGTAATTAGATACATCAACAGATGTAAAGACAAGACCAACATGGTTATATCACTAGATGGAGAAAAAACTTTTGATAAAATCCAGCACCCCTTCTTGATTAAGAAAAATCCTTGAACACCTTGAGGTGGATGTATTGCTTGAGCCCAGGAGTTTGAGAGCAACCTGGGCAACATAGCGAGACCTTATTGCTACAAAAACATCAAACAATTAGCCAGGTGTAGTGGTGTGCACCTGCAGTCCCAGCTACTGGGAAGGCTGAGATGGGAGATTCGCTTAAGTCCAGGAGGTCGAGGTTGCAGTGAGCCATGATCATGCCACTGCACTCCAGCTTGGACAACAGAGTGATACCCCAACTCAAGAAGGAGGAGGAGGAGGAGGAGGAGGAAGAAGAGGAGGAGGAGGAGAAGGAAGAAGAGGAAGGAGAGAAACTGATATCTATTTGTCTCTGTCTCTCTCTCTCTCCACACAGAGAAGAGTTCATGTGAGAACACAGCAAGTAGGTAATACAGCTACAAGCTAGGAAGAAAAAAAGCCTCACTGGAACCAACCCTGCACCAAACACATTCTGGTTTTGAATGTAAGTGCAGGGCACGGGCTTGCAGAGGATAAGAAGTTGCATGGGCAGAACTGAGTCATCCCACCCCAGGGCAACCTATGCCCTGACTCATTAGCTAGCCAGGAGCACATTAATCTAGCCAAGTAAGACTCACTGCACTCACCCAGATTGACTGAACCACTCAGTTGATTCAAAGGGTCATGAACAAAAATAGGTGTTTATCTACATGTGCCACTGAGATGTTGTGATCAAGTGTTTTACAGCTCTTATTGTGGCTACAAATTATGGGGGTCTCTTCATTGGCCAACACCCGAGAAGCACTTCTGCAAAAGGGAACACTACCATGACATACTAATGGCAGTGGCTAGAGTTTCCTTAAATGATGACTACAGCAAATGCTGGTGAAGATGAGGAGAAACTGGATCTCTCCTACATTGCCAATGAAAATGTCAAAGGGTACGGCTACCATGGAAAAGAGCTTGGCAATCTTAAAAAAAAACAGTAAATATACAGCTACCATACAACCCAGTAGTGGCAGTTTGGGGCAGAGAAATAAAACCTGGGCTCACCCAAAAATCTATGCTCACAGACAGAATTGGAAACAACCCAAATGTCCTTCAATGAGTAGTACATTTATACCATGAAATACTACTTAGCCAGGCATGCTAGCTCAAGCCTGTAATCCCAGCACTTTGGGAGGCTGAGGTGAGAGGATTGCCTGAGCCCACATGTTCGAGAACAGCCTGGGCAACTTGGCAAGACCTCATCTCACAAGAAATCACCAAAAAAATTAGCCAGATGTGGTAGTATGTGCCTATAGTTTCAGTCACTTGGTAGGCTGAGGTGGAAAGATCACTGGAGCCCAACAGGCCAACATGTGGTAGCCGTGAGTTTGCCACTGCACTCCAACCTGGACGACAGAGTGAGACTCCCACTCAAAAAAAATATATACATACTACTTAAAAGCAGAGCTAAGGACTCCCTGAAGAGGAAGAAGACATTCTGACTGTGGGCAACAACTTCAGGAAAAAAAAAATGAACTATTGATACACCCGACATCTTGAATAAATCTTAAAGAAATTATGCTAAATGAAAAAAACCAAGTCCAAAGGGTTATATACTGTATGATTCTGTGTATACAACAATCTTTCTTTTCTTTTTCTTTTTTTTTTTTTTGAGTCAGAGTTTCACTCTGCCACTCAGACTGGAGTACAGTGGCATGATTGCAGCTCACCACAACCTTGACCTTCTGGGCTAAAACGATTCTTCTACCTCAGCCTCCCCAGTAGCTGGGACTACAGGCATATGTCACCAAGTCTGGCTAATTGTTTTTTTTTTTTTTTACTTTTTGTAGAGACAAGGTCTTGCTATGTTGCCCAGGCTGGTCTCAAACTCCTGGGCTCAATCGATCCTCCCGCCTTGGTCTCCCAAAGTGCTGGGATTACAGGCGTGAGTCACTGCGCCCAGCCTCTATGTATACAACATTCTTGACAAGATAAAATTATAGAAATGGAGAACAGATTGGTGGTTGTCTGGGGTTAGAAACAGGATTGGGAGCAATGGATGTGATTCTAAAAGAGCATTCCTTGTGGTGATGAAAATGTTCTGTATTTGGTAGATACACAAACCTAAACGTGATGAAATTACATGACACTAAATACACACACACACACACACACACACACACACACACATACACACACACACACAAATGAATGCAAGTAAACTGCAGAAATCTGAATGACATTGGTGGATTGTATCAACATCAATATTCTCACTGCAGTATTGTGCTAAAGTTTTGCAAGGTATTAGGATATATGAGTAAAGGCCTATGGAATTTCTCTGTGTCATTCCTTACAACTGCATGTGAATCTACACTTATTTCAAAATTAAAAGTTTAAGAGGAGAGAAAACATTGTGAGGTTGGAGAAGGGAGGACGATGATAAATCTCTGACTAAGTTTAGTCTTACCTTGAATCTAGGATTTGAGAGGTGAGCCCAGGAGGCAGGAGGGGTGAAAGAAGAAAGGGCCAAGTTATGGAGTTATTGAGCTGATTGCCACCATGGGCAACAGGACACAAGTTCACTGAGGACCCTCTGCTGAACTGTGTAGAATGCACCTTCAAACTGTTCCTTCCAATGACAGCAGGCTGAGGCCTCTGTCTACCAACTCCCGACCCCCAATACTGAAAGTGTTCCCAGAGTCATTTTTTCTGGGCTGTGCCTGCATTCAGGCCTACGGAGCTTCCAGCTTCCGAGAAAGCCCTGATGCTGCAGAATAGAGATTCATGGTGTGTGCTCGAGGTGAGATGCTGTCGACTTGCACTGGTTGTCAGCCCTAACTACACCTGAAATTACAGGTAGGCAAAAGGGAGACAAGAAATGGCCCTAGAATGCTCTGCTCACAGCGTCAATGACTTGCTGTTGAATCTTGTCCTCCAGTGAGCACATCTGTTGACTCATTTATTAATCCGTTCGTGCAGGTCACAGTTAGTGAGCGCCTTCTGGGGTGAAAACACAAGCAATCAAGACCAGAGGACTCGTGTCCCCATGAAGCGCTCTGGATCCCAGGAAAAAAATCTGCAGTTCAAGAAGGGAAAAGGGTCAATTGTGATGAATGTTAAGGAAAGAGAATGTCCTGACTCTGTCATGGGGATAGTAAAGCCCTCCTGAGAGAGGTTGTGGGTTAAGCTTCTGTTTATTAAATGCATAGAGAGGGCAAGATGCCTGCTGGGCACTTTACATCCATTTTCTCCTTTTACCACTACCTCAGGCCTGTAAGACAGAGTGGAAACTGAGACCCCCATTTTGCAGAATCGGAAACGGAGGCTCGGGAAAGTGAATCACTTGCTCACACACTAGAGGGTTAGCTGAGCTTCCGAGACCAGGGAGCCAGAAGTTCCTGCCCTTTTGAGGCAGCCAGCCTTCAGGTACAAAATCATAAAGCTTCCTTTACCTTTCCTGAGGTTGAAGGCTCCAAGAACATGCACAGAACTCTGCTTGGGTGCACTCCAGCCACCATCTTCCCCCGTTCCTCCCTTCCTTCTCTAAGGCTGGTTGGAAAGAACAGAGATGACATGGAGCGGTCTAGGTCTATCCCTTAGGGGAGACTGGGCAGTGTGAAATGGCAGACAAGCCATTCTTAAGCTAGGTGACCTTGAATTGTCACCCTGCTGCTTGGTACAGAGACTGGGACACAGTATATAAATGAAAGATACTGTCACCATTACCATTAATATTATCAATAGTAGGGGTAACATCAAATACCACAACTCTGCCAGGACTAACCCTCAACCTGCATGCCAGACTGTCTCCCCCACCACAATACTCATAGTTCAAGGGACCAAGTATTCTTTTATCAACATCTCACTAGGATTAACATGCATGACTCCTCTTTTAAGTGGAATAAAAATGCATTCTGAGGTCAGAAAAGGTTACTTCCAAAAATGTTAGGGTCACACTCCCAGCAGGGCCTCCAGAATGTTAGATCAGGCCCACTGCGGGTGTGTGATCTGATGCTGCCTGAAAGATGCAAAGAATTGCACAGAAGTTAGATTAGAAAATACAGTTTGTTTAGAAAGTAAATGAGAGAGAGAGAGAGAAGGGATTCACTTCCCCAAGGGAAGGGAGAGGTCCAAAGTCAGAAAACATGGCCCGGCCATAGCGCAAAGAGCACATGGCCACACCATAGCTTAACAAGACGATGGTTGCAATGGCCTGGCAGTGGCTTCTAGTTGCTTGTGGCTGAGTCCTTTTCATCCTTCACTTGGATGGGGGCAGGTCATCGAAGTGGTTGGGTGGTGGTCTGCTCCCGAAGGGGCAGGTAAGTGCAGGTACTGACGTCAGGTGATGGACAGCAGACAGATGGGTGGGTTAATCGCATGATTGCTACCATGGTGGTGGGCTAGATGGGAGGAGACAAGGGGAGGGGATTTTCCTGTGAGAGACCTATCAGGTATTTTCAATCCACAAGCTCTTTAGCAAAAAGTTAGCCTTATTATCATTTCTATAGCATCAGCCAGCAAAGGGACCTGAAAATTTCTTAGTGATTATTATGCTAAACCATGAATTGAAAGGTTGGGCTGTCCTTGTCTTGCATCTGACAAGAGATTTGCCAAGGAGGTGGGGTAAACTGCCAGCCTGGCCTGCACTTCCCAATATCCGCCAGTGGGAAATTTATCTATCTATGTCTAAAGCATGCTAGATACAAAGTGTGTCAGTCTAAGCAAAAATGACTATGTTGAGATGTGAACTAAGTTTATTTTAAGTTTCTCGGGTCCCTCCTTTCAGTTCTAGTGATCAGCCTGTGGTGATGTAGAAATTACTGTTCCCTCTTCATTGCTATGGAGATCTAGGGTTAATAGTCATTTACAAGGCCAGCTATTTATTTATTTGTTCATTTATTGAGTTGGAGTCTCACTCTGTTGTCCAGGCTGGAATGCAGGGCACATTCACGGCCACCGCAGCCTCGACCTGCTGGGCTCAGGCAATTCTTCTGCCTCAGCCTTCCAAATACCTGCAGCTACAGGCATGAGTCACCACACCTGGCTAATTTTTTATTTCTTGTAGAGACGAAGTCTCGCCAAGTTGCCCAGGCTGGTCTCAAACCCCTGCGCTCAGGCGATCCTCTTGCCTTGACCTCCCAAAGTGCCGGGATTACAGGCTTGAGCCACCATGCCTGGCTAAGGCCAGCTATTTAAATTATATTTAAGATGATGTCTGTGTGGGAAAGCTGTGTTTTAATTGCTTTTAAGCCCCACTGAGCTTAAGTCTGTTATAAAATAGAAGATCATGGGGCAAATTTTGCAACAAGAAAAGGATAAGAGGAGGAGGAACATAAGGAGGAAGAGGAGAAGTCACATGAATAATGATAAATCCTAGTTCATCTTTCTATTAGCCAACAGGTATTGGACATTTTATCTGTGCTAAGCACTTTATGCTTATTGTCTCTCTGAATCCTCATCAGAACCAGAATTCTCTGGGGTAACTACCTAGGGTATCCCCACTTACATGCAACTAAATGGAAGGCCCAAGGGGTTAAGGGACTTGCTCAGAGACATAGAAGCAGTGAATGGCAGAGTGAATTTTATAATCCAGGTCAATCAGAGAACAAAGTTGAAATAAGTAAGTCCCTGGTCCAACCCTTGCCTATTGTGTTTATTAAGAGAATAATGGTTCACCACAGGACCTTAGTTTAACCCACCAAGAGGACCAAGCAAACAAGCAAGCAGCAACCCCAGAAAGTGAAGACAGAGAAAGATATCCAGGTGTCTCCTTGTTTTGGTGGTGGCAATGGAACAGTCCATGATCAGTAGTCGGTCAACTGCTATTGGTACCCAGCTCTGTCACTGATGGGGCCAACTGTCACCCGTTTGGGGAACTCCAGCCCTCCATCCTCAAAGTAGAAGGGTCCCACTTTCCTCACAAACTCAATTTGATCAATGACCAAAACCAAGCTAGATTTTATTTTACTAATTCTATTCTCAATTACAAAAATAATTTATCTTCATCATAAAGACAATTGGGGCATACCCAAAAGTACAAAGAAAATTTAATCACCCATAATCCCACTGCTGTTAATGTTGTGTTATACATTATAAGAGTGGTTGTTTTTTCTCCAAGTGTGAATGAATGCCAGCGTATTTAATAAAACTGAGAAGCTGCTCTGAAAACTACCTGAAGTTTTTCTTTTTTGCAATGTATCTTAATCTTTAAATCTTCGTCACAAATGTGTTTCTTAATGCCCGTGTGGCATCCCAGCATATGGGCACATAATAACTTATTTAACCAATCCCATATTATTGGATATGAAAGCTGTCTCCAATTTTGCATGATTAAAACAAATCATGATACACTTCCCAGTAAATTATGCCTTGTGTACAACTCTGATTATTAAAGCAGAATTATCAGATTAAAGGATTCACACATTAAGAGTTTTGATATATTTTGCAAACTCTACTCCCAAAAGTTTTATCACATTTTTATCCCAATCAGCAGTTTATGAGATTTTCTATTCTCTCCTTAGCAATGAGTATCAATATTTTTAAAATATGCACTTACTAGGTGTATATTCATTTATTAAAATCTTTCTTTTTAAGCATTTATTGAGCACCTACTCTATTAAGTAATTTGCTGGAGTTTTTTTTTTTTTAATTTGCTGGATATTTTCACAGTAGTTATCTCACTTACACTCACAACAGTTCTTTGAAGTAGGTAGAATATCTCCTTTTAATAGAGAAGGAGGCTAAGGCTTAAACTAACTTAGGTACCATGCTAAACTCTGTCACATACCACTGTCACATACACTCTGTGTGAGCTGGGGAGGATAATTTTCAACCTCTCAGAGCTCGAGGATACAAGAAACTGTCTCTCTTGAAGTTTAATCTGCCTCATAACTTTGAGTCCCACACTCTAGTGGACCAGGAAGCCCGGAGGATGCTGGAATACTCCTCTCCCAAGAACAAAGAAGCCTGCCAGCTCACAGATCCAGAATCTGTCCTCTGCAGTTGTGGGAACTAACAGGAAAAGAGCTTACTAAATTAGTAGGTCCTTCACAAGTAAGGGTATCTACCACATATGGTAGGACCTTCACACATATTTGCTGAATAAATGAATGAAAGTGAACTAAGTTCTCATCCCTCCATCACAATTTCAACCTCAGAAACTTTGTACAAGCTGCTTTCTCTGTCTGAAATGGTTTTCCTCCCAACTTTTTACCTGATTAATTCCTTCTCATCATTAGAGCTCCTCTCAAAAATTAGCTCCCCCAGACCAGGTTACGATCCCTTGTCTTATTTCTTTATGAGATTGTGCACGCTGCCTTCACAGTTCTTTCCACCACTGCAATCCATCGATGATGCAAGCGATCTAAGGGTTGTCTCTCTCACTAAACCATAAGTTCCAGGAGGACACAGTCCCTGTCACCTTTTTCATTGCTGTGTCCTCAGTACAAACCACATGTCCAGTCCACAGCAAGCATCTACTAAATATTGTACAGGAATATAATAATTTGTGTTGTGTTCCTTAACATCAACCCAATGATAAAACTACATGAACATTTGAGTATTACATCCTTTGGATTCAGTGAAAAGATCCATTATAACCATTGTTTGGAGCCCAAAGAGGTTAACCTGTAGCTATTAAGAAATGACAGCGTTCCTTTTCTGACCTATGAAACCTGCTGCGAACACGTTTTTAATATTTTCCAATGGTAGCAACTGTTTGAGTAGCAGGGCTGGGGGCATAATTCAGTATTTAGATGTTGGGCTTCTGAAGAATAAGACTGTCGTGTAGAGTTGGCAAAATTAGTTACAAAGGTAATTACTTCAGAGGCAACTTTCTTTAAAAATTGAACCCATCAAAAAAAATCTACTTTAGAGTACAGTCAGAATTTGCTCAGTGAAACTTTGCTAATTCAGTCCCTTGGGCAATAGAAAAGCCACTGACCTAGTTTTGCCATTGCACTTGAAAGAAGCTGAATTGTCATTTCTTTATAATTAATTCACACTTCTCAGGGATTCTTTGCCTGGGAAAGGTCCCAGGGGGACCTGATTAAATTAATAATTTGTAATCAACAAGCCAATTGTTTCTTTTTCAAGAGGCTATGACATATTTGATGGCTTTTGATAATTTGAGGGATGCAAGCACCCAAATTATAAAAACAGGAAAAAAAACCCCAAAAACCTGCAGCACTAAGTTACTCACCAATTTGCAGCTCTGGTCTGCCCCATATGTGTTACAGAGGACAAACTCATACATCCTAAACGCATAAACTTTAAGTAAATATCTGATCTATTGATCCATAAAGTTATTTGCATTGGGATCCCCAAAACACCTGGTTCCAACAATTAATTCAGAGAAAGAAATTCTTCAGAACTTCAACATCTAATGAAATGTTGTCATATAGTATGGTCAATATCATTTTTAGATCAGTTGGAATTGCAAAAGAAATTTTTCCCCCATCGTACTCAGCAATCTATCACAGAAACAAAGAACAGAGTATGACATGTTTTCATTCGTAAGTGGACTCTGAGCATTTACCATAATACTATAAGAAAGGGATTGGCAGTAGTGAGATACTGCCAGGGTGGATGGTGGGGAGGAGAACACAACATCAATAAGGGTACCTGATCTCAAACCAGGCAAAGTGGGAACCAAAGAGAGGCCCAAACTTTACCTGTATGATGACCACTTATCTACCTAATCCTGAAATGTACCCCATATCTTTAAAATAAAAATTTTTTTAAAAAGCATTTTTTTCCCAGCACCAACACAAATTCAATTAAAACAGATAACTTCATTCAAGGAACAGATACCAGGGGATAAGTACATTCAACTCCATCACACTCAAGCACAATGGGTCCTAAATACCCTTGAGATAGCAAAAGAAAGCAGCTGGGGTGAAAAATTCACACACCAGACAACTCCTTCCTGTTTCCTCCACCAAATATCCCCTTTATGCAGTCGCTAGAAAGAAAAGAAAAAAATGGGTGTTCAAGTTCCTTGTACTTTTTTAAGCACATGGTATTTATTAGGCATTAATTGGCACACAAATATAAGGCACGGGTACTTAATTCTCACCCTCCCCCCCATAGCAACATAAAAAGACGTAGTTGCATAAGGACACTCACGTACAAACATGCTCACGCTCTCTCACGTACTTGGACATACTCAGTCTCACATCTTACCCTGTTCTCTTTATTAGGGTCTGTTTAAAAAAAAACACTTTTTAATCAAAAAAGCAAAGGACATTCGAAAGAAAGGAAAGAACACACAAACTTGGTTTTGAGTATCAATAAAATTAAAAGCTCTTGGCCAGCTCCCACGCTGGATTTCATGTTATTACTTAATTAGAATTCCTATTTATAAATAAATAGTACCAGTAAAATATTACATCTGAAGAACCCTACCATAACACTTTACTTACACACTTTTTTTAATACTGTTTTCTGCTTTCAATAAACACAGTTCGGTGCCGGCATTTGGTGTTGGCATGAGTTCTTTGGACAGGCATCGTCGGTGAGCACGTCTTGCCCCTTCTCTAAGAATTGAGGGTTTTCCTTGGCATCCCATTTGGGTCGTCGGCGATGGAGGTTTGAAGGCTTGGGGCTGGCTTTGTTTTTTATCTGGAAGAATATTTATTTTGGCTTTTTTTCCCCCCACAACTCTTGTCAGCACAGCAGAGCTTGCGCCCTGCTTATCACAGTCCTGCCCATGTGTAAATCAGGGCTTTTTAAGTTTTCCTAAGCAAGCTTTCCGGACAGGAAACTATAGGCCACATTTCAGCGACAGACACAGAGCTGGGAAGACGGTAGGACTGAGTAAGATATGGTGCCAGACGGAGTCGACGTTATCCTGACTTCGTTGGTAAGTAGAAGCAAAACCGAGCACCATGATGCTGGGTAAGGCAGGGCAAAATGGAGAAAAATTAGGGACATAGGGAGCCTTTTCAGAAACATCACATGGCAGAGGTAGGTACTCTTCTTAGTCAAGGGGAAGGGCGATGAGTTTAGGTTTAAGGGCTGGTTTATTTGAAGGGAATCTCACAAGTACATATTTTGAAATGTACTTGCCTCAGATGTCCCCCAAATAAGGGACTGGGTCCCGTTAAGAAAATTGAAAAAAAAATATATTATTATTTTTTATATAACAATGTCAACATTAACACCAAGACAGGGGAAGACTCCAACCACACACTAGGATAAAAACACTCAATGAAGCAAAACTTTCTAGATCCCAAAACAAGGAATCGGGGAGGACATGCAGGGGTGGTGTGATGAATGTGGCTGGTTAATGAGTGTGGTGTCATGGTGCAGAGAGTGGGACTCATCTTTTTCTAGTTTTTTGTTTGTTTGTTTTTTAGGTTTTGAGGAACAAACCGACAAGGTCACATTTTTTGAATTGTAGTTTCAAGCTACTGATTAGATCAGCAACTGGCGGCCTTGAGTGCCTGCGTGAACATTGGGTGAAATGAAAGATCTTGTCCGTGGGGTTCTCTTGGCTACTGTCTCTCTCCTTCTCTCTCTCTCTCTCTCTCTCCTCCCTCTTGAGCAAGTGTCTGTTGTGAAGTGGGTCTCACTTTAGCTATTCTCACTCCACTCCGGCACCATGCCAACTCCGTGCACAGAGTGATACTGGTGTGGAGACAGGGTCCTTGGCACGCCGTGAGAGTAGAGAAACTCAGGGGGCTGAAGGGTGCCGGGAGACTGGAGACCAGTCTGAGGCCCACACTGCCTGACCACAGGCTGGTGGGCCACGGAGGTCTGGTGCTGGAACATTCCCTCTCCAAGCTGTGGGGAGCCATGGTTGGCCATGCCAGCCAGCCGGGGCACCAGGGGCCCCGAGGTGAAGTGAGCTGAGAAGTGCTGGTAGGGTAGCCTGTCCATGGGCTGCACAGTGGTGACCGTGCAGCTGCTGTAGGAAGGCATGCTGGGCCACGTGTTGCAGCTGATGTCCTCTAGGCTGGGCACCGGCTCGCTGGGGGGCGCAGAGCTGGCATACATGCAAGCCTGCCGCTGTGCTGACTCTGTCCTGTAGGAGGCACTCAAGCCCTGCTGCTGGGGGTAGCTAGAGCGGTAGAAGGATTCGTCTTCACTGGGTGATGTCTCCATGTAGGGCTTCTTATAGGGATGGTCTGTTGTGGAACATTCTTCATCTGTAAAGACACAAGGAAGAGACCAATGAGGCCAGGAGGAGGTGCCAGACAGCTAAAAGCAGAGACAGCCATTTGGCCAAAGGACTGAAGAATCGAGCCTGAGACAATGTTAGCTCCAACTAACATGCTGAAAAAAACAAAGGGTGGACTGTAATGGTTAGGACTTCGGGCTATGGAGCTCTAAGCATACAATTTGACCTTTCTGAGTTCAATTTCTTCATCTGTAAAAGAGAAGGGGTAGTAATAGCACTTCCTGCAAAGGGCAGTGATAGGGAATTAAATGGGAAAATATATATTCAGCACTTAGTCCAGAGCCTGGACTCAATAAATAGCAATTATCCAGGGGTGATAATTCCAGAGAGGCTGATCCTAGAGGATCCCTTGAGACCAGGAGTTTGAGACCAGTTTGGGCAATATACGAAGACCTCGCCTCAAAAAAAAAAAGCCAGAAAAGAAGAACAAACAAATAGCCGGCTCGGTGGCTCAGCCTGTAATCCTGCACCTTTGGGAGGCTGAGGTGAGTGGATTGCCTGAGCCCGCGGGTTGGAGACCCGCCTGGACAGGCGAGACCTCATCTCCACAATAAATCAAAGAATCAGCCAGGCGTGGTAGCGCACGCCTGTAATTCTGGCTACTCGGAAGGCTGAGGTGGAAGGATCGCCGGAGCCCAGCAGGTTGAGGCTGCGGTGGCTGGGAGTGGTCACTGCACTCCAGTCTGGGCAACAGAGTGAGACTCCGACTCAAAAAAAAAAAGAAAAGAAAAGAAAAACAAACAAATAAATAAATCGCAAGTAATATCCTTTTTTCTCTTCCCCAGCATGTAAATGCCATGAAGGCAGGAGGCAGGATATTGCTTGTCTTACCCATCACTATCTTCCTAGAACCTGGTACTACTACTAATAACAACAGTAGTATCAAAATAACAATAAAAGCAAACATGTATAGTGTTTACTCTGCCTAGCCCTGTTCTAAGTACTCTCCATAAGGTAACCCATTTAATCTTCACAATAACCCCATGACGTGAGTTTTACTATTATCTCATTTTTTAGATGAGAGCAAAAAGACACAGAGAGATCAAGAAGCTTGCCCGGGGTCTCATATTGCTGATAAACAGTGGAGCCAAGATTAGAATCCAAGTAATCTGACTGCAAAGTCCTTGCTTTTCAATGTCATGCTACATTAAGAAGATATGCAATAAATATTTGTGTGATGGATGGATGGATGAATGGATGGATGGATGGATGGACGGATGGACAGACAAATGGATGAAAAAATGGACGGGAGCTTGAATGAATCCTCAAATCTTTTCATAATTCCTCATTCGGCAGGTACCCAGTTAATATTTGTTGAGTTGGTACAAATTAATGTGTTACTGTTTCTTTGTTAAGCAATTCACTCTGTCTCTGAAAGAGGGTTTCCCTTAACTGCTTTTGGGTTCATTGGCCCCTTTGGAAACTAACGAAAGTGCTGGGCTCTTTCCTAGTAAACTATAATGAAACACGATGCTTTGAAAATTGCACACACATATAAAGTTTTGCACATAATTTCAAGAAATTCAAGGAGTCCCTGAAACTCAGGCACCAGGTTAAGAAACCTAGACGTGACTGTGGTTAAATCTGGCTCTTCTACTTAGTATCTGTGTGATATCAGCAAAGTATCTACCCTCAGAGACTCATTTCCATCATCTTTGAATCAAAGTTAGTAATACTTACCTCACTGGGGGGCTAAGAATTAAGTAAAACTGAGCATGTAAATCTCCTGGTATCCATCATTGAGAACAGCTCTTGTTGCAAGAGTAACACCATCACTCAATCTTATGGCAGATATACCTACAATAACACCCTCAAGCTGTTCCCTTCAAGTGAAGCAATATTTGGGAATAAGTACCAAGGTATAAACCTCAACACAGACACATTCCTTAGCTGGAATTTTACCCTACAGACCAAAAATTTTCTTTCCTTATCTTCCAATATCAATAATGTTTCTATTCAATTTCTAACCAATAAATGTTATGAAATTATGTCTTAACATTAAGATATAATTAATACATGGGTGCATCCGTGTGACTTACTGTGATGGCTATGAGGGTAGGATGCTGAACAAAATAATGAGAGCGAATAATTGTGGATATCATATATTGAGCATCTACTAAGTGACCTTATTCCAATCTCATAGTAATTCCTCAAGGTATCCGCTGTCATTCCTGTTTCACAGAGGCAGAAACTGAAGCTCAAAGAAGTTGCCTGCCCAAGATCACACAGCTGAGAAGGAACAGAAGTTGTAATCCAAGACAGATCTGACTTACTTTGTCTATCACACCTTGCATCTAGCTTTCTAGACTTCTAATATCCAGTACCACTCACCCTGTCAATTGGTAGATATTTACTGAGCCCCTCCCAAGTGCTAGGTACTGTGCCAGGTGCTGGAGATAGAGTGGTGAACAAGGTGGATGTGATCCTGTTCTCAGTACATGTCCTCAGTCCCCATGCCATACTACCTTGAGCAGTACGCGGAGAAGGCTGACACCATGACTTAGAGGTGGCCCTCAGATATAAATCTTCAAGTAAGTCATTCACACAACAATAAATCCTTTGGGTTTGGATTGGTTTGTAGAACATCCCCTCAGCCCAGGTAGACTAGCTTGGGTTTGGGTTCAACCAGTCACCTCCATTTGCATCCTTCTCCAAGTGACACCCACAGTTAAGCAAAAAATATCCCACAAACAAAACCTTTCTAGGTTAGGGTTGCACTCACTTAACAGCAAGGAAATTTATTTTCAGCTAGACTCTTGGGGACACATCTGGGACCCATAGGATGACCAAAAAATGGTACCAAAAAAAAGGGGGAAAAACACTCTTTCAGGTGTTCTATCTACATCATGCCAACCATCCAGATGTTTGAAGACATCCAGATGAGTGAGTAGCCACATTTTTCACCTTTCAACTGGATTTTTTTTTTTGCTACATTCAACTTGTTTTTGTCCTCACCACCTCCTCCCTTGATTCCTTCTCTTCCATTCTTCCTTCCACCCCCTAGATTCATAAATCTGAATGTTTCCATTGTTGCTGGAATCATAACCTTTGGGTTTTCCATTTAACCAGGGCGTTCCTCTATTCAATAATAGAAAGTACAGCTGCAGGGTACCCTTGGCAAGAGAAAAAAAAAACAAGGCAAACTAACCATTCTCAAGTTTCTGATCCCCTTCCAGATTTGTTACAAGTAAAAAAGAATAATAAGAAAAAGGCCGGAACACATTTTGGAAAATCGTAAAATTATACATTCCAGTCTTTAATACCCCAAAGATCTAATGCAGAATGTTAAGAAAAACTCAATGTTGGCTTATTGATGAAAGCAGGTCTTGAGTATTCTCAAATTCTTCTCAGGCCTCATCACATTGTAAAGAAATTCCAAAGCAAGGATCCAAATTTCAGGTCAGTCATGATAAATGCTCTGGATGTGATCTCTGTGTTTATTTTGGTTATGGCTTGGTTTCTTTCTTTTTATTGGGAGCCCAATAACTGTTCAACAGCAAAGACCTTTCTCCAGCCAAGTCATGATTAGTTTTCAGGGTTGGGGAACAGGCTACAGTCAAGTGTCAGGTCTCCTGATGAGATGAGTCCACAGCTCCACTTCAGAAAGTGGTAACTTAAGAGTGATCAATTATATTTCAACTATTCTGAACCCAACTGAGTCCCTTGGATAACAATAAAGATATTCCTAATTCTAACCATTCATGGCATAGGACTGTGAAAAACACTGGTCCTTTGGATTTTTTTCTCGATATTTTTATTCTGGATAAAGTGACCTTAGTGATGAATCCAGAACACAGACATTAAGTCAAGGAAGTTATGCTCAGGTGGCCATGGATGAGTCACTGGCCCATTTCATTCTCAGTCTTGACTGTAAATAGGGATAATATCTCAATTTTTTGAGAGATTTAATCGAGATAATACTAAGGGCAGTCTAGCTTCTGTCTGTCTTCTCTGCGCTTAAAGTTAAATGTTCAAATTATATCTGTCCAAGTAACCTGGGTCTACTCTGTTTTCCTTTTTTCTCTATTGAAAAACTGGACAGATGGCTCTCTGAAGGTCACTGAATACTTGAAGGTATCTGGGTGGATTCCAGAGCCTGAAAGCTCACAGAGCCACTTTCAAATCACTAATCCTGTTGAGCAAATATTGTTGCAGTTCCTAAATGAGTCATTTCCCATGATTTAGTTTATTTAGATGAAAGATTGTTGAGTCTTCACAGAGACCTTAATGCTCAGAGTGGTGAATGGCCACTTTCTAGCTGAGCGACCTTCAGCAAGGTAAGGGGGAGTGCTATAAGTTAGGCCTTCTAACTCACCAAATAGTGCTCATACTGACAGATAGCCCTAGGCTTTCTGTTTTCATGTAACCCTGCATGCTCAGCCAATATGAAAAGGTAGCAATCCTTGACCTTTGTGTATGAATGGGCAGAAGGATGAACGGATGAATGAATGGATGGGTGGGTGGGTGGATGGTTGGACAGGTGAGTGGGTGAGTAGGTAGATGAATGGGAGAGTGGGTGGGTAGGTGGGTGGATGGATGGATGGATGAATGGAGGGATGACCCTTTGTGGATGGATGGATGGGTGGGTAAGTGGATGGATGGATGGATGACCCTTGTGGATGGATGGGTGGATAGGATGAGCGGGTGAGTGGATGAATGGGAGGATGGATGGATGAATGGCCTTGTGGATGGATGGGTAGGTGGGTGGGCAGATGGATGGATAGATGAATGGATGACCCTTGTGGACAGATGGGTGGGTAGGTGAATGGATGAATAGATGGACAGATGGATGATGGACAGACAATTAGATGGGTGGGTGGATGAGTAGGTGAATGGAAAAGTGGAAGGATGGATGGATGGATGGATGGGGGATGGGTGAATGGGCAAGTGGATGAATGGATGGGTGGATAGATGGATGGATGGATGGATGGATGGATGGATGGATGGATGAACGGATAAATAGATGAATGGACAGGTGGAAGGTAGGTGGATGGATGGGTGGATGAGTTTTTTGGTGCCCCTATGCTCTTAGCTCTTAGGATAAAATAAAAAGGGCTATCATGGCATTGTGGAAAGATTCTCAACTAGAAATCAAATATCTACAATCTGAAATCATTAAATTTACTTCCTGGTCTATTATCTGTCTACCCTAGTGAGAACACAGGTTTCATGGGAGCAGAGCCCTTTTCCATCTTGTCCTCTTCTTATCCCAAGCACCATGCACAGTGCCCAGTACACATTAAATGCTCAATAAATAATTATGTGTCTGACGAATCCATCCTAGATCTGCCACTCATCAGCCACAAAGAATCTAACCCACTCTCTTGGTCCTCCATTTGCCCCCTGTAAAATGGGGATGGGGAAAAAAAGATGTGAAATTGCTTTCGAAAACATACTGCGCTGAGAAAATGTCCCCCACAAGGCCCCTTTCCATATCCAATTCCTCTTTCCCTCTCGATCCCTGACTTTCTTTTGAATAGCCAATTCAGTAAATGACTTTGCCAAAGTTTTTATTTGGGTTACTTTTGGTTTCCAGTGGGAGAAGGGGTGAGAGTCAGGTTAGGAGGGGGAGAGACAGACAAGTGCTGTCCCAGGCCCTGGGGCCCTGGACTTGATTGAGTGGCATTGATAAAAGAACCTTCCCAGCTTTTTTGGCTCAATCCATTGGGAGAGATAGTTTGGAGACAGCTGGTTCCAAACACAAGGAGCCCTCTGGCCTGCCTGGCCCCTTGACTCCTGGGCTCATTGGAAAGGAGACAGACAATAAGGGGAAGTCAGATAGTGGGGCAGGCAGGGGCCAGGGGTGCGGGGGGAACCACCCATGGAGTTATCACTTAACGGGAATCCCAACTGGAAGGAAACCTCGGCTGATTCCTTATCACTCTACAGTGTGAAGGCTGATGATGAATTGCTATTTGTTGTCTCCCGGACAGGACAGGCAGAGCTTGGCTGGAATGCTCCCTGTTACTGGGGGCTCCCTTTTGGGAATGGAGGGAGGTGAGAAGGGCAGAGGTTTCTAGAAAGGTGAGAAGGCTTCTCCATGGTGCACACCACATACACCCCAAGTCCACAAGCCTCAGTGTGCATCTCGGGCCAGGCCACTCATGGGCTGGGTGACTTTGAGCAAGTTCCTCAATCTCTCCAAGCCTCAGTTTCTGAATCCCTGTGAAAAGGGGGCAATTCTTCACCTCCTTATCTCCAACCAGTCATTAAGTCCCGATTTCACCTACATCTCCAGTGTCTACCCACACCCTGGTCTAAGTCACCATCTCATGCCTCAGACCCTACAAAAGCGTCTCAACAAGTCTCTGGTGTCAATTATAGTCTCTTCCTATCACAGCACAGTGACTGCTTCAAAACAAAACAACACTCAGTCATGTCACCCAGGGGTTTGAATCCCTTCAATGGCAGCCATCCATTGGTGTTAGGATAAAATCCAGAGTCCTTTATTAAAACAGCTTATGAGGCTGGCATCATGCAAGTCCCTGTCTCTCTCCTTCTCTCTCTCTCTCCTCGGATCTCAGCTTCAAAACCTACCTGCTTTCCCACCTTAACTGAGACTACAGTTTGATATTCACTAGCACATTGCACACCTTCATAGCATTACAGTTTTAATTAAACAATTACATAATGTCTTGTGTAATGTTTGACCCACTTGTGACAGTGTGAGCTTCATAAGAACAGGGCAGTGGCTACCAGACGTCCACTGAGCACACATGGGTGCCAGGAACTGTTCTAGGTGCTTTCTGCAAATGAGTTCGTCTCATCACAACCCTACTGGGCAGGCACTGTTGTTACCCCCATATAGCACAAAAGGTAGTTGAGGCCCAGAAAGGGGAAAAAACTTGCTTGTGATCACAGAGCTGCAAAGTGTCAGCTACTGTGATAATTTCTGCAATGGGTCAGCTCCCAGCTCCATCTCCCCTAGTGGCCACCCCAAGTAGGTCTTAGGTTCATGGAGGATCCCATAAACACCCCCATGAAAGCCAACCGCTCACATCACCTAAGGGGTCTGTGAACCTCGCATTCAAAGTCTTTCTGCTACCTCCTCCAGGAATGCATGTATAAGGATGCTGCTGTAAATATTGAACCTAAAAGGTACCTTGATTCTTTTTAACTTCTTCCTGCCCTTCTTTTGGTCTGGCATTAATTTAATCGACAGAGCTCTCTAATTCAAACCTGGTGAGCTCTTAATCAGCGTATTTGACTCAGTCTCAAAATCAGATCTCTAGTGGAAGATGAAATTTTAAGATTATAGCTGATAAGGAAAGGAAACAGAGACAGTACAGAGTGATGGTTAAGGACACAGCTATAGAGTTTGCAGATCAGGCTTAGGTTTAGATTCTACCTTCAAGAACACCACTGGCATATTCTTTTAACCTTTCTGAGTCTCAGTTTCCCCATTGGCAAAGTCAGTTAATAACAGCACCTACTGAATCATGTTATTGAAAAGACTTGGTCTGGGACCTAGGAAGGGCACCCTTAAGCATAATATAAAACAGAACCTTCACGCAGGGATGTGTGTCCCATAGGACACTCTTAACCTTATGCTCATGCCTAAAGAGGCAGACATATTTGCAGGCATCTGGTCTCCAGTCCATCCGGCAGCGGACGTGCTGGGAGTCGGGCCAGGGCCTGTTGGGTGATATTGTTCAGGCCTTCAAGATTCAAGGAGTTTGGATAGACTTCAGGTAAGTCTGGAAGTCAGGCCTCATCCAGTTCAGCTCTCAGTCCCATATTTAAACAATGACAGCTCTTCCCTCCTTCAAAATGCAAGATTGGTAAATGTCAAACAGTCAAACTGTGTTTCCCCCATTGTTTCTTGGTAGGGAGTTTTTCTTTCTAAAGGTCCAGGCACTGGGCACTGGACTTACAAAGGCTTATGTTGACCTACAGAAGCTGCGAGGTTCAACAGGTCATGCTGAAGACTACGATATGGGTCTTTCAGAATAAAACAGTTATTACTTACTGAGTCGGCCCTGAGCCAACACAAGATGTGTGTGATTGTTGATATCTTTATACCAAGCCTACGAGATAAGTCCACCATGAACGTAAATCTACAAAGTAACTTGTCCCTACTTACAAAACTTTGAAATGGCAAAGGTGGAATTCATCCTGTGTGTCTGATTCTGCAGACCACAGATGCAAGCTCTAGGTTCCTCTGTCTCCTCTGTGTGTGTCATCTCAAGCTGGTCACCTACAGAAGTGGCTTGTATTCACTTCCTTCTGGGACTCACCTACTGGAGTGATATCTGCCGCTTACCCAATCATGGCTACCACGAACGGGGCACTCATCAAAGTATCAGATGCTCTAGGAAACTTATCTTCATTTACAAAGTGGGAAACTGAGCCTCAAAGAGGCTAAGACACCTGCATAAGGTCACACAAGAAGCGGGCAGCAGAGTTAAGATTCTAACTCACGTCTCTCTGTCCCTATGACCTGCACTCTCCAGAGTGCCTGTCTTCAGCTCACACGGAGCAATAGTTCTAGCGGACTGCAATCAACCATACCACCTGCCAACCACTTCCATTCTGGCTCACAAAAAGAGCCACTAGAACTTTTCTTTTTTAGCATAGACCCTTTGGACTCAAATGACTTAGGAAAAAATCATTTATCATTTGGCAAAGAAAACTATGGAGTGTGTTGCCACCAGCTTAGCAGATTTATACAAGGGATAAGAAGGGGAAAAATCAGTTGCGATATGTGTGTGTGTGTGTGTGTTGGTTTTGATTAGGAAAGAAAAAAGGAGCTCAGAATCCACCTGGGAGAAACCCTGGCACACATATCAGAGAGGCATTTACAGTTACGAGGAAGCTTTCTACAACATGGATGGCTGTAATATAACCAGGACCACTGGAACCAACCTCCTTGCCTACCAGTACGGGTGGCAAAATAAACTGTTTTATCCTTTCCAGTCAATTCCTCCTTTTTAGCAGTTAAAAATAAAATGAGGCAGCCTAGGTTCACAAAAATATATATAAAACATATTCTAAAGCATTAAAAAAGCAAGTTGCAAAGTATATTCAGTAGTTTCATCTATGTTAAAAGTAAAAAAATAAAACAAAAAATAAAAATAAGGCCAGTCACAGTGGCTCATGCCTATAATCTCGGCACTTGGGGAGGTTGAGGCCGGAAGTTCGAGACCAGCCTAGGCAACATAGCTAGACAGCATCTCTACAAAGAATCAAAACATGAGCCAGGCATAATAGCATGCCCCTGTATTCCCAGCTACTCAGGCGGCTGAGGTAGACAAATCACCTGAACCCAGGAGGTTGAGGCTACAATGAACTGTGATCTTGCCACTACACTCTAGCCTGGGCGACAGAGTGAGACTACAACTCAAAAAAAAAAAAAAACTGTACCCCACAAAACCATAATAAAAAATACTGATTAATGAAAAAAAAATCAAAAAATAAAATGAAATAAATAAATAAATAAATAAATAGCCGGGCTCGGTGGCTCAGCCTGTAATCCTGCGCCTTTGGGAGGCTGAGGTGAGTGGATTGCCTGAGCCCGCGGGTTCGAGACCTGCCTGGGCTGCGAGACCTCATCTCTACAATAAGTCAAAAAATCAGCCGGGTGTGGTAGCACATGCCTGTAATTTCGGCTACTCGGAATGCTGAGGCGGATGGA
>NW_007253890.1:411984-438913 GCF_000164805.1 Carlito syrichta
GGGAGCGGCCACTGCACTCCAGTCTGGGTGACAGAGTGAGACTCCAACTCAAAAAATAAATAAATAAAAGTAGAAGTAAAAAAAAAAAATTTTCTCTGTGTGTGTGCACACATGTGTATGAGTATGTGTGTGCTGTGTGTGTACATGCATGTGTAAGTGAATACAATAGGTCTGGACATCCCAAATAAGTTTTCTCCAAGGGACAGGCTGGAACTAATTTTTTCTGTATGGTTTGAAATTCTGACATTCTGTAGGTAGTTTGTGTTATTTTCATTTAAAAAATAAATACATGCTGTTAAATAAATAAACGTGTACCCACATCCCCCAGGAAAGGAAGGAAGAGGCAGGGGAGGAGGAGGATTGGTCAGGAGCAGTCACACTCACCCTTCCTCTTGGTGCAATGGTAAATTTGGCCGTGCTCCTGGGGCAGTGGGTATGGGTTGGGTGGGGGCAGAAGGTCCTGGGAGGGGCCAGAGACGCCATTCTCACACTGGTACTGGGACCCCAGGTTGGATGAGGTGGAGAGAGCTTGAGACTCACTGCTGAAGGGGCTGTGGTTGGAGGCCACTTTTTGCCTCACTGTGCTCCTGGGAACCACGGGATATTCTTTACTGGAAGAGAGAAGATGAGAACTAAGGTTTATCAGTCCCCTGATAAAGATTCCCTGAGGGGCCAAGCCATGCGTCAAAGAATCCACTAGAAAAGTCACAGAATAGGAAACAAAAATGGTCTTCAATAAGTGAAGCCATCCAGATGTATTCATGTTCATCATACTCCATGGCCATATAATTGAGCACTAGTTTTTCATGCCTTATATAAGAGGCAGGTAGATTTACCAATAGTTCTATACATATGCAGAAAAGCAAATGAGCATCCTCAGTTAAGAACCTCTCTTAACTATCAATAGATACAATAAACATTTTGAAATATGTCAACCTAGTCTACACATCTTTGAATTCTAATTCGAAACCTAGCTGAGGAGCAGTTATTTAGACTTAACCTCTGGGTATCCACCTTCAGACTGGGACTGACATCTTTGCCCAGAATTAGTGAAAAATGGAACCTGACCAACTAGGATAATTTGGATAGATTGCCGCTTGTGTCTTAGAATTTCATTCTCGGTTGCTGTCCTGTGGCCACTGATGTACTTAACTTCTCCATGCCTTGGTTTTCCCATCTGTATAATGGGGATCATAAATGACCCCAGTTCAAAGGGTTGCTGCAACAAGAAGTGGGTTAATGGGTTCATTTCTAAAAGGGTACGTGGCACAACACATGACAACCATCATCATTTTTGTTATTGTTTTGGGGACAGAGAATAGAGGGTGGGAGAAAGGAGAGGGAAAGAGAGATAGGGAGGGGAAAAGAAGAAAGAGCAAGGGTAAAAAAGACATAAAATACAGCATGGGATCGATGATTAAGCCACTCCAAATTGAGGCCCCATTCCCATCACTTACAGACTGGATGCCCATCTGAGACACAACCCTTCTGAACCTTGGTGTTCACACAGGCAAAGTGGGCATAATTTCATGACATCCTATATGTAATATCCTTTTGAAGGATTGAAAGTCTGACCCCTCACACTCTCACAAATGGTTCTCCAGTTTCCTTGCCTTCAGCTCTCATACCCAATTTTCCCAAAAGATATTCTCTATTTTCCCTTAGGCAGCCTCAGATCTCAAAAGAAACCTCTCCAGGGAAGAAGGGCTGTGGTGCTATGTAGCACTGGCAACCCCAAAAGAAGTGGGGTGGGTGAGGGACTGGATTGGAGGTGAGAGCCTGCAGAGGAGAGGAGAGGAGGAAACAGCTTAAAGACAGAAGGGACAATAAAGAGAAACATCCAAGAATGTGAGAGAAAAGAGCCTGACCCCTAACACCCAACACTTAGGACGGGGACAGGGAATCTTGGGTAGGGCGTTTAGAAAGTACATCTACTGCCATATAGTCATTTTTGGAATATTTTGATAACTGTGTTTCAACATAATTGGCTTCCTTTGCAATTTATGTATTTTACTTTTTTTTTTTTTTGAGTTGGGGTCTCACTCTGTCCCTCAGGCTGGAATGCAATGGCATGATCACAGCTCACCATAGCCTCAACCTCCTGGGCTCAGGTGATCCTTCTGCCTCAGCTTTCCAAATAGCTGGAACTACAGGTATGCGCCACCATGCACAGCCAATTTTTAAATTTATTGTAAAGACAAGGTCTCACCAGGGTTCCCAGGCTGGTCTTGAACCCCTGGGCTCAGGCAATCCTCTCACCTCCGCCTCCCAAAGTAACAGGACTGCAGGCATAAGGCACCACACCCAGCTGTATTTTACTTTACGCATTTAATTTCATTATTCTGATAAGTGATCCATAGGCTTCAACACACTGCCAGAGAGGCTCATGGCAACAAACAGGTAAGGACTCCTGCCCTAGAAGGAACATGTATCAGCAAACCCCAGACTTCAGTCAGTCATGATTTCTGCCATGACCCAGAACCATCTTTTCTTTAATTTATTACATTTACATTTTTAAACTAAGCATTTACCTAAGTAAGTTTTACCTCACTATAAGCAATCATATCTCTGAAATTATGGACTGGTGATACTAATTAGAGTACCTCTAATGCAATTAAAATAAATGTTTAACTATTAAAACTAAAGGGTACACCTGAAATCATCTCATGTACAAAAGCTCTTTGTACATGAGATAAGCTACACATGACACTTGTTGAAGGATGCTGCATTTGGTCATTTTATCCTTTCTGTGACCTTAGGAGGTAGGTATTGCTTTTGCCCCCATTTTACAGATTAGGAAATTGAGGCCCAGGGAGATTAAGCAACTTGCTCAAGGTCACAGAGCTAGAAAGAAACACAACTAGAATTCTAACACAATCACTTCCTAATTATTCTTATACTGTCTCCTAATAGCTTATTTTAATTTTTAAAGCACAATCTGCCCTTAGGGGGACAGGGGCTTGGGGCCAAAGACTCCTTTCCCCCTTCTGCTACCCCTCAAGGGTGTAACCATCTCCACCCTGTGCCCTGGCCCTTGTTTATCATGTGGAAGCACATCAGCATGGCCACGCAGGGGACACGGAGTATCTGCCAAGTTTCCATGAGGCTACAGACACCCTCACGACACCCAAGGGTCTCCAAGCCCAGCTTCCCTGTGGCATGTGCCATCTCAGAACCAAAGCTGGAGCTGTCCTAAGCAGCCCTACCAGTCAGAATCTTCCCCTGGGGCCAGGAGGCTGAAAGGAATGAAATTAGCTTTATAGCTTTTGCTTTGCGGTTCAAGCTACGTAATGGAAAAAAAAAAAAAAGAATGAAAAAGAAGAAAAATTATAATAACAATAAAACATTATAAAAGTTGTCAAATCTCCCTGGCAATTATGTTTAGGTCTGTTTAGTTCAAATATTGTACTGTCAGAGTTCCAGTAGAAAGAGGGAAATATCTTCTGGTTTTATACTTTTAATGGGGATTTTTTTTTTAATTAAAGAAAATAACCCCCAAAAAATGTTGGCTGAGAGAATTTACAAGAGACTGTATCAATGGACTCCGTGGAATTCTCCGTTCCAGCACTGCCAAATTGCAAAACTGCTCTCTGGAAAGGCCAAATCCTGCTTTTGATCACCAACACTCACAGAAGTGGGAAAGCAATATTATCCCAATACCCACTTGT
Organism: Carlito syrichta; assembly: GCF_000164805.1. Classification (NCBI taxonomy): domain Eukaryota; kingdom Metazoa; phylum Chordata; class Mammalia; order Primates; family Tarsiidae; genus Carlito; species Carlito syrichta. The sequence goes on from NW_007253890.1 coordinate 415,653, forward strand.
CCCTCACAGCGTGTTTCTCTCTAGGAGTTGAAACGCCACTCCCACCACCAATCACGGACATCTCTTTTAGTGCCTGAAATACAAGGTCCCCCAGGCCCATCTGACAGGTGTCAAAACATGGGCGAGGGAGGGCCAAGTGACTTCTCAATCAGCATGGGATTGTAGAGACAAAGGAGAAAACACCAGGCTCAAACAACAGTGGGGCGATTTCCACAGAGCTCATCAATGGATCTGTCAAAGGCACATGGTTAATATCAATCCGTCAGAAATCTCTCAAATGCTTATGATGAAGCGATAAATCATTTTCCTCTACCGCTTAAGAGCCTTCATGGAGAAGTGAGGGCACAAGGGAATTAAAGTGAAAGTTGGAAAGCTCTGGGAAGAAGACAGTAATAAAGGGCTGTCTTTTTATCAGTATCATCGCCGTCATCAACCTCCGTGTCATCAACTATATTGTTCTTAAAGTGTCTCCTAATGTTTCAGCCTCTGTACCGGTTGGCATATATGTTTTCTCTGATTTGATCCTGGCAAGAACTTTATTTCCTGGGTGCAATTAGACATACTTTTGAGATTTTTTTTTAGAAGAAGAAGAAAGGAAAAGCAGGCTCAGAGATGTTGAGCAACCTGCCCCAGATCACACAGCTAGGAGTCAAAGCTGAGCTTTATCCAGGGTTGATCCTATTCCAAAGCTCCTGCCAACTAGCTAATGCTTGATAATAGGGAACTGTCACCTGCACACCAACTGCTTAATAAGCACAATCAATCAGCTATATAAAGCATTCTGGTAATGACAGAGTTGGGTATCGGCTACACCCGGGAGATATCAAGTTCTGCTGGCCAGTCCTACTGTTGGTGGAAACTCTCATTTACAAAATGTCAAGTCTCACTGCCTCTGCTGTATCAACCAGTAACATCCGCATCCCGTGGACAAGCTCCGATCAGAGTCGCCACACACAAGCTGGGGTCCTGAGTACCTTGGCTCACCCTGGGTGTTGGAGCGCGCAGACCAGCTCCTCCCAGGCTCAGCCCCCCTCTCGCATTCTGTGCCACATGAACGAGTGCGATGAATGACGCCATTGTCGCTGGGTCTGGGTTGTAAAACGTTACAAGGGAATGTTGAAACCCATGGCCAAACTGCATCCTCAGCCGACTGCCAGCTAACGAACACCCCCGAGAACGTTCTCCACCACAGGCAACTGAATTGGCCTTTTCACGGGAGCAGGTGGCAGGGGTGCGGCGTGTTGGGGTTTTTTGTTTGTTTTCCCCTGGTGATGCTTACCCAATTTCTGGCAGCCTTTCTCAAACAACGAAAGCAGTGCACTGGGGCAAGGCTAGGGACCATAAAATTCACGTTCTATTGGAGCAAATTCCTCTTCACACTAGTTCTTTAATCTGTGACTAAAATTTTTTAAAAGGGGCCACACCACCCCTTGACAGCTTTCTTGATTTGTTAACTTTCTAATATGCTTGGGGAAATCTTCTGATCTAACACGCGTGGACACAGCAGGAACCATGGAGGGCACACCCCAGGCGGGATTTAGCCTGGTGCAAATGATCAATAATCGCTCGCTCCTTCATGCCTACAAAGTGTTTTAGTCAGTTCACACCACACCAGCAAGCTGGAGAAGGGCATGGTGCCATCTTACTTATAAGTGGGAGCTAAATAATGTGCATCAGAGTGTGGAATAATAGACATTGGGGACTTGAAAGAGAAGGAAGGTGAGGAATGAGAAATTACTTAATGGATGTGATGTATACTATTCAAGTGATGGTTACACTAAAAGTCTAGACATCACCCTTGTGCAATACAACCATGTAACAAAACTGCACTGTACACCCTTGATTTACACAAATTAAAAAAAAAAAAGAATGGGGGAACACAAAGAGATTATATACATTTCTTAGTATTGATTTAATCAGGGCTGTATGATGTAAGGTGTGCCAGGAAACTCAAAGGCACCTTTCTCTCTGGCTTTGAGCTCCCAACACTTGTGACAGTTTCGGTTTAAGGCCTTGGGTCCCCCTTGTTAAGTCTCTAGACGACATGTTGTCAGCGTAGCAACTTCAAGTTCAGACCCTGAAGCCAGGCCTTCCTTCAGTGTCTAGCCACGAACTTGGCCTCTGTGGTGCTGGCCAGGTTCTTCCTTTTTACCAAGCCTCAGTCTCCTATCTGTAAATGGGGATAATAAATGAGTCACCTCTTGTAGTTGTATAGTGATACAGTGTATGGAAAGGTTGTGTATACTGGGGACACAATGCTCAAGAAACACTAAATCACACATTATTATATTTTGGAGCAGAGATTCTTACCCTGCAAGGGTTTCGAATGGTCTATGAACTCCCAAGATACCAAAAATTTAGAGCTTGTCAGTTTTTCCAGGAGAGATCCATACTTGCATTCACTAATCAAAAGGGGTCTGTAATTCAAAAAAAGGTTTTGGCCAATACTGTTGAGGTGACTCTGGAAAAGTCCTAGACAATTCATGACATCTCCCGCTGTTTCAGTTTCTCTATTTGAAAAATGAAGAAAAAATGCCTATCTCACCCTGAAGGTAAAAACTGGATATAAAACTACAGAAATAAAAGGTCAATTTGAGCTACAGTGTTCATGAGCTCACAGTAATAATTTGTCAAATAGTCTTGCCAGGTATCTAGCACTGAATTAAATCACTCAATATTTTAGTTCAGATTCGTAAAACTCACCATTTTAACCAGTTTAACTATGTCTTAGTTTTAGTATTTTTTTTTAAATGATTTTGGAAGAGGAGGGGGATGGTGGAGAGGAGCCTTCTGAGGTTGGCCTCAATCCTTCTGAAAGCTGGAAGGCTGCAAGTCCTGGACTAAATGACCTTTCTCAAACTGACTTCTATACTCAAAGCGATGGTCTTGAGGCCGCTTTTGCTCTGGTGAAAATCAAGTGGGGGCCACTGGACATGCAGAAGTAAGTCAAGGACCTCCTGATGACCTTCAGTTCAAATAGCGACCTTGACAAAGTTACCTAAAGCAATTACTTTTGAAGGAATGCAAAATGTAACGTGTGCTAATATAAAATTCTGGCTCTCTCCTCTCAAAAAAAAAAAAAAAATTACAGGAGATGAGTCTCTAGGAAAACATAATTGTAATGTGGGGATATTAGCTAATGGAGTTGGGTAGCTAGGAGCCAGGGCTTAGAGTGGAGCTGGACAAAGATGTGGATCTCTCTAGGTGAGGGGGATTTAAACCTATCTGCATACCATAATCACTTGTGTAACTTAAAAAAAAAAAAGCCAACACCTAAGTCCACCCCCAGAGAGTCTGATGTCATTGTTCTGGGGAACATCATGAACACTGGGAGTTTAAAAGTTTCCCAGGCCGGGCTTGGTGGCTCAGCCTGTAATCCCAGCACTTTGGGAGGCTGAGGCGAGAGGATTGCCTGAGCCTGCGGGTTCAAGACCCACTCAGGCAACTTGGTGAGACTTGTCTCTACAATAAAAAAAAACTAGCTGGGTGTGCCTAACTAACTAGCATGCGCCTGTAGTTCTGGCTACTTTGAAGGCTGAGGTGGAAGGATCGCAGGAGCCTAGCAGGTCAAGGCTGCGGTGGCTGGGAGTGTGCCACTGCCCTCCAGTCTGGGTGATAGAGTGAGACTCCAACTTAAAAAATAAAATAAAATAAGTTCCCCAGGAGAAAGAAGGCTTCCACAAAAGAGTACACAAAATTTTATATAAAATTTTATAACATACAAAATTAACCTATAATAAAAAAATCAGAGCATTAATTGTCTCTGGTGCAGAGGAGGAGGCAGGAAATAACTAGGAAGGGGAAATGAAAGAATTTTCTAGAGTGATAGGAGCGTTCTTTATTTTGATAGGGGCTTGGGTTTCACAGGTATGTGCATGTGTCAAAAAGCGAAAAGTATACTTAAGATTTGTGCATTTCACTCATGAATATTTAACCTAAAATAAAGACCTGTGAACAAAAAATTGAATCTGAGTTAAAGATGACCATGCTGAAGTTTTTAGGGATGAAATGTAGTTATGTTTGCAACTTAGTTTGAAAGGCACAAATAAAAATAAAGATGGAAGGATGAATGGATGATAGAGCAAACAGATAGCAAAATCTTAATTGTACACTCAAGGCAGTGGGTATATGGGTGTTCTCTGTACAATTCTTCCATGTTTTCAATGTCTTACATTTTTTCATAATAAAGCCTCGAGGGGGAGCACTACAGGTAATTCTAATATTCAGCCAGAGTGAGCACTAAATAGAGAAAAAGACTGTCTTTTCTATAAAACAGCCCTCATAAGGGCTCTATTTCCAGAAAATGAGGTCCTGCATTCACCTATGCATGCTTGCTCGTTCTCTAGGACCAAGGGATTACCCACGTGTGGCCAGGGAACCCCTCCATGAGAGTCACCCAAGAAAACTTGTTAAAGGGCAGTTTCTGACCTGTCCCTGGAGCCACTGACTGAGAACCTCTGAAGATGAGACCCAGAAATCTGCCTTTTAAACAAGCTCCCCATAACTGTGACATTTACCAAAAGTCTGAGAAATGCTGCTCAAAAGTGAATGAATGAAATGCATACAATGCAATAGCAATGAACAGACAGACAGATAAATAAATAAATAAATATTTTAAAAGGACCTGAACAGACATTTCTCAAAGGGAGACATAGAAATGGCCAACAGGTATATGAAAAAAGGGTCAACATCACAATCATTAGGGAAATGCACATCTAAGCCACATGAGATACCACCTCACACTTTTAGGATGACTATTACCAAAAAGACAGAAGATAATAAATGTTGACGAGGATGTGGAAAAAAGGAAGTCCTATATACTGTTGGTGGCAGTGTGTTTTGGTACAGTCATTATGAAAAACAGTATGGAAGTTCCCCCCCAAAATTAAAAATAGAACTACCAGGTGACCCAGCAATCCCTCTTCTGCGGAAGTATCCAAAGGAAATGAAATCAGTACCTCGAAGAGATATCTGCACTCCCATGTTCAGTGCAGCATTATTCACAGTAGCCAAGATATGGAAGCAGCCTAGGTGTCCAGCAATAGATAAAGAAAAGCACAAAAGAATGCTATTCGGCCTTCAAAATAAAGAAGAAAATCCTCTCATTTGAGACAACATGAATGAATCTAGAGGACATTATACTAAGTGAATCAAGCCAGACACAGGAAAATAAACACCGCATGATCTCATGTCTATGAGGAATCTAAAAATTCAAACTCATAGCAGTAGAGAGTAGAAATCACGGTTGCCAGGGGCCGTGGGGAGAGGGAAAGAAGAGGTGTCAGTCAAGGAGTACAAAGTTTCAGTTATGCAAGATGAATTAGTTCTGGAGATCTGAATGTGCAATGTGAATATAGTTAACAGTATTGTATTACACACTCGAAATGTGCCAAAAGGGTAGATCTTAAGTATTCTCACCACACACAAAAAGTAACTACGTGAGGGGAGAGAGACATTGGTTAGCTTGATTGTGGTGGTGATTTCACAATGTTTACGAATATCAGAACATTAGGTTGTACACCTTGATACGTACAATTATTGTCAGTTACCCCTCAATAAAGGCGGAAAAGCACGTGGGCGAGTGAGCGAGCTGCTCCTGACACTGTCCCAGAACAGCTGGTATGCTGGGATGGGGTGGGGAAAAAGGGGTGAGGCGATATTGCCACTGAGTAGGTGGGGGAAGAGGGTGCACTGAACAACCATGCCCTTGACAGACACCCGTGATCCAACATGAGGTCCCTCCAGACAAACCTCAAGTTTACAACTTCACTTAGGTGGCCTCAGCTTCCCAAACACAACCCCTCTCTTGTTCTACACAAATGCATGCTTCCCTGGAGGAAGCCAAGTGGGTAGGCAAAATTACAGCCTAAGTGGAGAGTTAGTTAATGCCATCTCCAGAACGTTGTCTTGGAAATCACTTCTCGTTAACTGTGCATTCCGGATTACCTTTAACCACAAGCATGAGAACACAAGAGCGCTAAGCCTTTGGTTTGAAAAATGATCATTTGAGGTTAGGAGCTGAAAATTAATTTAACATCAGGAAGGAAGGGATAGAGGAGAGAAGGCTCAAATGCAAGAAGTTCAATCTTTTAGGCATCCCAGACCCCATAAATCCCTTTAAATTGTTCGAATTATTTTATATTTATATATTGTGTCTTTTTCAAGAGGGTCTTTTGCTTTAATTGAATTTTCAAAAAGCGTCTTAGATGCAGATTAAGAAGTCCCACTCTTGGCCAGCATGGTGGCAGACGCCTGTTACTCCAGCAGTTTGGGAGGTTGAAGCAAGAGGATTACTTGCTGCCGGGAGTCTGAGACCATCTCTACAAAATAAAAATAAAAAATTAGGCATGGTGGCTCACATCTATGCTCCCAGCTATTAGGGAGGCTGAAGTGGGAGAATCACTGGAGCCCAGGAGTTCAAGGCTGCAGTGAGCTATGATGGCACCACTGCAATTCAGCCTGGGTGACAGAGCAAGACCCTGTCTCGGGGGGAGAGAGAGAGAGAGAGAGAGAGAGAGAGAGAGAGAGAGAGAGAGAGAGAGAGAGAGAGAGAGAGAGAGAGAGTATGTGGAGAGTCCTTCTGATGGTCACGGACTGGAGCTGAGTAGTGAGTGGACTTCAGTATAGCTGACAGCTTCTGGGCACCAAACGTTCCCATCTACTCTCTGGTTGAGTAGCTCAAAATCTTGGCCAGCCAAAGCAAGGTCTCAGGGTACCAAGTTCCTTAAGCTATGATCTGCTAGCCCCCAGTAATGCTCCAAAAATACTGCTCATGACAAAAAGACCAGTCATGGCTCATGGCCATTCTGTGTGAGGTGAAGCAAGAAATGCCAAGGGGTGGTAACTCACAACTGCTTATTTATACTCTGGGGTTGGTTTGTCATTACAAGACAAACAGCAGCCCAGTGTAGTAGAAAAGGGGTTCTCTCCAGCTAGAAGAAACCAAGCTCACAGCCTGGCAGTCATCTGCATCCCTGCTAACTGTGTGTCCCTGAGCAAGTCAACCTGGCATCTGGCTTCACCAGGACACAGACTATGTCTCAACACCTAACGGTGATCAAGCATCTCGCTGGGCCAGATACTGTACTATGTGCCTTCATGCATGCTGCAACAGTTATAAAACACGTCGGCACACTCTTTGACACTCCTTCTAGGTAGGAGAGGGATCCCTGTTCATCCTTCTTGAATGTGAACCCACCACACCTGAGTGAGTCAGGGTCACCCAGTAGAATGCAGCAGAAGTGATCCTGTGTAACTCCCAAGGTAAAATCAGCAAAGGCCAGGCAGCTTTCAGCCCCATGGGAGAGTCCAAGCACCCTGAGTCTGCCATGCTGGAGAGGCCATGTTCAAATGCTCCAGTGGACAGCCAGCCGAGGCCCCCAGCCAAAGCCAGTATCAACTCTGGGTCATAGAGTATGCCAAGCTGGACATCCTGCCTGGCCTCCCTTCAGATACATGCACTTCAGCCAACATCTGGCTGTCAGCAAGAACGGCCCAGCTGAGTCCTTCCCAAATGCCTTACCCACAAATCACAAACAAAATAAAAGTGTGTCCCTGGTGTTTCCTGCTTTACCCCACACACAGTGGTGACAAGCAATGCCTGGTTTTTTCCCCATAGGCAGTATTTACGGAGCATCATTAGGGGCCAGCAGACTGCAACTGCATAAAACCTGCGGGGACTTTGGTGGTCACAGAGATCTTCATGGAAGGACCGTGGTTGGCCGTAATTCCTTGCCCTTGTAGTAGACTGCCAAGGCATTGTAGGAGGAAGTGGTCTCAGGAGCTGGGGTACCCCAGTGTCCCTCTTTGGCTGGCCTGGACTTAGCATCACGCACAGAGAACAGATGGGCTAGCCAGTCCAACTTAAGTGTGGGAGTCATTTGTTATGCAGCAATAGTAAATCAGTATATACCCTGCATCATCCTTGCAACAGCCCTGGAGGTGGGCTCTGTCACAACTCCCTTTTTACAGACGAGGAAATAGACACTCAGTAGAGTGGAAAAGCCCTGGGGTAACTCAGTGCAGCAGCTTGGACCCTGACTCCAGAGCCTGTTTTCCATCTGTGATTCCTGCTCCTCTATGCGTTGACTCATCTTTGCATCCCAGCGCCTTACACACAGCAAGCGCTTAATAAAGGTGTTAGTTGAGTCAACAAATCAACAAATCAAAACCTGAAGAAATAGATGCATCTCTGGACCTCAGTTTGCCCTTCCGCAACAGGGAGATGTTGGCCCAGATGCTGCCCCTGAAGTCCCTCCTGTCTCTAGAAAACCATGCTTCTGTGAGCCACTCTCCTCTTGGTGTCACCTGCAACAGCACCATTCCAGCTGGCTTTCCGAGATCTTCGGGATCTAACCCCTACTCTGGTTCCTGGATTTCTAGATGGCTGCTCACTCTTGTCCTGCTCCAGCCCAGAAAACCCTTCTTCCTAGCAGATCCAAATCCCATTCTCTCTACAAGGCTTACTTTCACCCTGTCCACAGTGCAGGGGAAGGCGGGAGGCCTGGACCCAGCCCCACCCAGTCTCAGTCCCAGGCCCTTGGACTCCTGGAAAGTTCAGGACTTGTCTGAATACATCCTAAAGGATTGAAGCAAAGTTCAAAGAAAGGAATGCCCTATGAAAAACCAAGGCATAGATTGTGTCCAACAGCAATAGAGTGTCCAAACTTTTCTTAGTAGGCACTTAAGCTTTTATGTGTATGCTCCAAACGTCTGCTGTTTGTGTATTATCTTGGTAATGTTGCCCAAATCTTGGTAACAACTCCACTGTTCTCTTGTTAATATTTTCTCTCTTTTTTTTTTTTTTTTGAAAGCAGGATGTATTGAGAGGACAGAAAAGCTCCCATAGCAGGAGGGGACCCAAAGGAGTTGCCCAATATTTTCTCTTTAATCAACTTTAAATTAACTCCTTTTCCTTCCTGCCTCCCTCCCTCGCCATCTCTCTCTCTTTCCTCCTTCCTTCCTTTCTTCCTCCCAATCTTCCTACCTTCCCATCTTTCTCCATCTCTTCCTCCCTCCTTCCCTTCCTCCCTTCTTTCTTTCCTCCCTTGCTTGCTCCCTCCCTCTCCCCTCCCACTCTTTCTCCCTTCCTTCCCTCCTTCCTTCCTCCCTCCCTCTCTTCCTCTCTTCCTTCCTCCCTCCCTCCCTCCCTTCCTTCCTCTCTTCCCTTCCTTCCCTCCTTCCTTCCTTCTTTAGAACTTAGTCTCATTCTAAGCAAAAACATCTAAGAAATCACAGGCAGGTTTGTCTGTGTGTCTGTGTACTATCTAAAACCACCTCCTTTGTCACCGTTCTAGGGCTACTGCAATTTGGGGAAATAGTGGGGGGTTTTTGGATTAGGTGTTTTTAAGCCACAGATTCACCTTTCTAAATAACTTTGGCACTCCTTTTCATTGGTGTGCTAGAGACGGGATGTTTAAATAATTTTGTGTTCTTTGTGCTTTTCCATAGCTCTCGTATTTTTATAATAAGCAGTGACTGCTTGTGTAACTAGAAACCATAAATGAATGTTGGAAAATAACTAAACCATCACCTGCATTTTCCAAACACAGAAAGTCGAGCCAAGAGATAGTGGGGTGAGTGCCCAGACATTTGCCAAGTGACTCCAGAAGTTACTTATGTGGAATAACTGCGAAGTAATGCTTAGTCCTCCAAAACCCCACCTTGTCCCTTCTTCCAATTGTTGGAATTAGAGGATATGTCATCTCTTGTGCTTTTCTCCCAGAGCCAGCTGTCACTGGGTGTGTGGGGGACAGGAAACAGGATTACAAGATTAACCGTGAGCCTGCTGTTCCTGCCTGGCTGTTATCGTGCCTGACTCTGGAGAGCCACAGTCCCCACTTGTCACTACCTACTGCAACCTGGAGGTTGGGATGATGGCCCAGAATAAATTCTGAACAAGGGCAAATAGGGAGTAATGGGGAGTTTTCCCCACATCAGGTCCATTGAACGTAGACTAGGAATCAAGCACGCTGTAGGTACTTTCTCATACTTCCAGAAGCCCTAGAAAGTGGAGGCTAGAAGTATCAGTGCCCCTTTTGCAGATGAGGATACTGAGGCTCTGTGAGATTAAATCACCTACCCAAGGTCAGATACTGATGAATACAGAGTGAGGACTGACCCCAGGTTTGTCTGACCCCCAAGCAACGACCCTGTCTACTCCTTCAACCTGACCTGTGGTTAGTTCAGCCCTTTGGTTTCCCAGTGCAACTCCTAACATAGCCACAAAGACTCACATGGCTGTTAGACTGAGAGTTTTAATCCAACGCATCAACTACTGAGCATCAACTGCTGACCGGTCACGCCTTTCCTCCCCTCCATCTGCAAAGCTCCTACCCAGGAAAGACACCTAGTCAAGTCTTCAATCTTCAGTAACTGGGAGGATGGTCAGGACAACCAGTTCAGACAAAAGAAGAGGCATCTGCCTACAAATCTAAACAGCTATGTTGTTTGGAGTTTTAGGGGAGACTCCCCTGATCACTGACATTTGAGCTCTCACGCACCTGCACATCCCCACCTGTCTCTTTTTTTGTGTCTCTCATTTGTTTGATCAGCTCCCAAAGTGCTTGGCTCTGGCCTGACAGAGAAGAGCCACGAGGGGACCTGGGAGGAGACATATGCCAGTCATGCAGTCTGTGGCCAGGAAAGACTTCTTGGAGGAAGGAAGAGCTGCAAAAAGACCCAGGGGTGGTTAGGAGATAACCTGGTGATTGGGGAGAGGAGGGAGTTTGAAACAGACCAAATGTGTGTACAAAGAGTCAAAAATAAGGAAGACAGGTTTGGAGTATCTCTTTTAGTTGAACCTTACTAGAGGGATACTGGTGAGGGGTGCAGGAAGCTAGGGGTGGCCAGGTCAGATGCGAAGGGCATGGCCAACCAGGCAGAGGAGTCTGGACCTTATAATGAGGACAACAGGGGCCTTGGAAGTGTTTGTTATGAAGTGATTTCATCTGATTTGTGTTTTACCAGCATCTCTTTGGTGGCTTTCCGGAGAAAGTCTCAGAGGAGGACAGGACTGAATTCAGTCAGTTAAGAGGCTGTGGTGGCTGAAATGAGCAGCCTGACAGGAGAAAGGGGATGAATTCTGAGATATGTAAAGAAGGACATAGTAACTGGTTAAGTCTAAGGGCTGATTCAAGACACCTTAAATCCATTATCATTTCCTGTTCTTGACCTTGCAAGGAGCGAAAAAGCAAGAGATGATGAAAGCTTTGGATTGTAGGCTTGAATGGGGCGGTTCCCCTCAGTCCCTACCTTCACAGCCTGGACCTCTACCTGTAGGACTGGGAGGTGACTTTGACAATGCCTAAGCTGCCTTAGTGGTAAATAACCATCAGAATGGGGTGAGAACAAAAACTTGGCACTCTGAACCCAGGGCCATAAATAATTGAACACCACTCTGCTAAAATGTGATATTTGTTGTCAGCTTTTCCACTGACCCCATGACTAAATCAAACTCCAATTTCAAAATGTAGATGTTTAAACCCCCCTACCGCAAAATTTAAAATAATAACCTAAGAACTTGTCTATTTTCACAAATTCGTAATGATGAAAAAAAGGCAATTATAAACAGAAATGTACAGGAATGTGTGATATGACACCTGAAAATAATATCATTTTAAAAAAATTAGAGGCAGGGTTTTGCTCTGTCTCCCAGGTTCAAATACAGTGGTGCGATCGTAGCTCATTGTAACTGTGAACTCTGGGGGTCAAGCAATCCTCCTGCCACAGCCTCACAAGTAGCTGGGACTACAGGTGCATGCCAATACACCTGGCTAATTTATTTTATTTTGTTGTAGAAACGGGGTTTCACTATGTCATCCAGACTGGTTTTAAACTCTTAACTTCAAGTGATCCTCCTGCCTCAGCCTCTCAAGTAGCTATAAGCAAAAGCCACTGCGCCCAGTTTTATTTTTTAAAAGCATGCAAAATTAAGTTTGATACACCAGCTATCTAAGCACAATTCTTCTTCCATGGCATGTATTTCTTTTCTTTTTTTTTGAGTTGGAGTCTCACTCCGTCGCCCAGACTGGAGTGCAGTGGCACGGTCCCAGCCACCTCAGCCTCAACCTGCTGGGCTCGGGCGATTCTTCCGCCTCAGCCTTCCAAGTAGCTGGAACTAACTACAGTCGCATGCTTCCATGCCCGGCTAATATTTTGATTTATTGTAGAGATGAGGTCTTGCCAAGTTGCCTGGGCGGGTCTCGAACCCATGGGCTCAGGCAATCCACTCACCTCGGCCTCCAAAGCGCTGGGATTACAGGCTGAGCCACCGAGCCCGGCCCGTGGCATGTATTTCTAAACTCAGTGTTGAAACCACAAAGCTGAGGCTTTTCTCTCTTTCTCTTTCTTAGGTCTCTTGTTTTTCCTTGAATGTGTATGTCTATCTGTCTGCCTGACTCTCCCCTTTCCTTTTCATATCTTCCAGGAAGGATAAGGAAAAACATCCGAAATGACCTCATTTTATTTTGAAACACTAAGCCCACCAAAAGGAATAAAAAATAAAGAAAAACTTGAAAAAACGACTTGGTCAAAGGGAGCAAGATGTATTTCTAATCTCTTGCCATATGGTAAGATATTTTGGAAGCACATAAAGAGGTAGAGAGAATGTTTGACAAAATTGGCAATGTTTGAACAATCCTTTCAAATCAGACCAAATTCCCACTATGTACATTTGCTACAGCCCCTTCTATTCATCATATCAGCGACTATGACCACAGGATATGTAAAAATACTGAGCAATTTTTAGCACCAGCTTCCAATCCTTCAGTGCCCTGGACACCACATGGTGTCAAGTGTGTCTGTATTTCACCCCCAGGAAATCAAGTCGTTAACTTCTCTTTCATTTACCAAGAGCGGTTGCCAAAAAGAAAAACATTTGTTGGCTGTGACTTATGGGAAGAAAAAGAGAAAGGGTTTCTCTACAGAGAGAGAGAGAGAGAGAGAGAGAGACAGCGGAGAGAGAAGAGAACATTGTAGCTTTTGTTCCCTAAGTGCATGGAGAACTTCAAACTCCTGGAGTCTTTCTCCAGGTTGTCTGATGGCATCAGCTACATGTGAGGGTCACCAGAAAGTGGAGCAGAGGGGCTCCTCCTCCCCATCTCTCTGTGCCTGGTGCTCTCTGGGCAGGAAGGGAGGCAGAGGGAGGTGCCAGGTTGCTGCTAGTTCATGTAGGTTATTTGGGGGGGTCTGTGTGGAGGGAGAAGGTCGAGGAATCCACTCTCCTACCTTTGCATTCTTGACATTCTGTGCAGTTCCATGTCATCACTGCCCCGGAATCCTTTGGCAAAGGGATTATTCTCGATCTTTAATTGCGTGATCTGAAGGAAAGAGGGAGAGAGAATGAGCTGGTTTTCACTTGATCGCTCCGAGACCACCTCGGGACATGAGCTAATAATAAATGTCATGGAAACGCAGCCTCTGGCAACCAAAAGAAGCAAATTAAGGCAGTCACGTCAACAGGACCCACCACTTCATTCAAGTGGAGGCTTTGAAAAATGTCCTCCACCAGACTGCTTTTAAAAGGGGGAAAAAACCTGGATTTGGTTTGCCCATTAATTGAAGTCATACTCTGCGTCATTCTAGCTGGGCTTTTTTTTTTTTTTTAAGCTTGGCATTGTATGCTTCAAACACAATCTAGTCCTCAACACTTGCCCCACCCCCCTTTGGAAAGTGTGCGTGTTGACACTGTTGTATTTCCGGTGGCGTGGTAATCTCCATTTGGAAGCGCTGGCCCTGTCATGTGTTTCTGGAAAAAATCATGTCTTAATTATTGCTTTCAAAAATTCTACCATGCCTCACTCCGTATAATTTCATAGTTTCACAGAGAGAGTTTGCTAGCTCAGGTGGAAAAGCGTGCCTAAAAAAATACACGCCAACATACATAATGATGACATATATGATAGCTATCGCAAAACACCAAACCTCTCTGACGTCCCAGACAAGTCAAACAGAGCTCTAGCTTAGAAATCTGTGCTGCAATGTACAAAACTTAATAATAGCATGGGGTCTTTTTGAACGTTTGGGCCTGGGCCCAGAAATTTAATTTAAGCTATCAACACATTATATTACTGTGAATGTACAGTAGCAGACCCAGGTGACAGAATGTATCCATATGTGGTTTGCTAGAAGCATTCCCTAAAAATTGCGTGTGAACTGAATTTTAAAATAGAGAATCACATTGTGGACACCAGGGCAGCATGACTCAGACTTCAGTCCTTCAGATTCTTCTTCGCAATCATTGCCATAACGGTGGTTTGCTTAAAATTTTTATTTAAGCCAAATTACTTTGATAAAAACATATGTCACACAGAAATAGCATATCACTGCTCTATATGACAACCAGGAATCACTTGCTATTCAATAAAGGGAAACAAGTATACCAAATTACCTCTACTGTTACCCAAAGACCTGCCTTCTTTTCGTTGTAAGGGGAGATTAGACACTTGTAGAGAAGTACTTAATATAAGCTAGTGCTGGACTAAGACTCTCTCCCTTTTAGAAGCTTTGGAAAAGAGAACAACTTTCTCTGTAATTTTATCATATTTAAGTATCCCTAAAAGTCATCTCATCTATCCCAGTAAAATAGTTACAGACTCGGAGAAACTGTACTAGGAGTAAAAAATGAATGCAACCTCAGATTTCTTCATTGAGGAGAGGCAGTCTTGTCTGCTCTGCTTTCTAGAAGAGATGACCTATAAGGTTTATCTCTAACTCCAAGACTATAATAAACATAAAATTACTATACATATGTATATGTGTGTGTAATCATATTAAAAATACACATGTGATTAACATTCTTAAATATAGTATATGATTCCAAATATATGACATTTTGGAAAAAGAAAAACTGTGGAGTCAGTAAAAAGATCAGTAATTACCAGAGGTTGAAGGGAGGGAGGGATGAACAGGGCAGAGCACAGAGGATTTTTAGGGCAATGAAAATACTCCATGAAGCCAGGCGTGGTGGTTCATACCTGTAATCCCCACACTTTGGGAGGCAGAGGCAAAAGGATTGTCTGAGCCCATGGGTTCAAGACCAGCCTCGGCAATATGGTGAGACCTCATCTTTAAAAAAAAAATTAGCTGGGCGTGGTGGCACATGCCTGTAGTTCCAGCTACTTGGAAGGTTGAAGCAGAAGGATCTCCTGAGCCCAGCAGGTTGAAGCTGCAGTGGCCATGAGCATGCCACTGCACTCCAGCCTGGGCAACAGAGTGAGACTCTGACTCAAAAACAAACAAACAAAATACTCCATGGGACACTATAATGGGGAAAACATGTTATCATACATTTGTCCAAGTCCAGCGAATGTACAACACCAAGAGTGAACCCTAATGTCAACTATGGACTGATAATGATGTGTCAATGTAGTCTCGTGACTGTGACAAATGTTCTGCTTTATTGAGGATGTTGATGGTGAGGGCAGTTATGTGTGTGGGGGGGGTATGTGGAACTCTGTAATTTCCACTCAACTTTGCTGTGAACCTAAAAATGCGCCAAAAAATAAAGTTTATTTTAAAATATTTTTTAAAAATGCATTTATATACGTGTGTATGTGCCTGTGTGTGTACACATTCCTCTCCCCCTCAATATTTTTTTTAACTGTGCCCATTCCTGCAGCTTTGAGATGTCGTCCTGACTCTCAGGATGAGTAGAAATTTTTTTTGGAAAATAATCTTTAAGACTACACTCCTGAGTTCAATTGTATTTTAAGAGTCTAAAAACCTATCACCTGTTGGAGCATTCCTTCTCACTCAGGTTTTGTCGCAATAAAATGTCACATTCAATTGTTCATAAATCATTTTTTAAATGGGCTCACAACATATTAACTAAAATATAGATAATTTATGCTGGGTGCGATGGCTCATGCCTATAATCACAGCACTTTGGGTGGTCGAGGCAGGAGGATTGCTTGAGCCCAGGAGTTCGAGGCCAGCCTGGGCAACATAGTGAGACCTCACCTCTACAAAATAGTAATAATAATAATTAGCCAGGCATGGTAGTGCATGCCTGTAGTCCTAGCTACTGAGGAGGCTGAGGCAGAAATCACCTGAGACCAGGAGGTTGAGGCTATGGTGAGCTGTAATTGCACTACTGTATTCCAGTCTGGGTAATAGAGTGAGATTCCAACTCAAAAAAAAAAAAAATTAAAAAGGAAAGGGAGAAAATCCCCACCCTCCCCACCCCCACCCTAACCTATCTGAGTCACAGCAACAAATGTGAGAGACAGTGAGGATGTGGCATTAGGGCAGAATTAGTGCCCAGTCCATGATTTCACTGCTCCACAAAGAACTCAGGACCAAAAATTGTCCCAAGAAAAAAAATAAAACAGTGAATTTTATTTTATTAGAAAAACGCTTTGCTCAAACTCATTCCTTGAACCTCAAACAAGTTAACTACTACCTAATTCTTGTATATATTAACATAAGCTTGCAAAAATACGATTGCATAGGATAAGCACAATTTGAGATACATATATATAGACACTTGGGTAAGTTAATCTTACGCATGACTTCTTTTAGATACTGAGTATAGCTGCCTGTAAGACATAAGAATTACCCTTGAGAAGTGTTAACATACAAGTTTTTAGCAGGTGAAAAGATCTGCATTAGCGAGATATGATAACTCACGCCTATAATCTCAGCACTTTGAGAGTTTGAGACCAGCCTGAGCAACACAGTGAGACTTCGCCTCTATAAAACAATTTTCAAAATGTAGCTGGGTGCGGTGGTATGCTCCTGCATTCCCAGCTATTCTGGAGGCTGAGGTGGAAGGATCACCTGGGCCTAGGGAATTGAGACTGAAGTGAGCTTATGATTTTGCCACTGCATTTCAGCCTGGGAGACAGAATGAGACCTAACTCAAAAGAATAAATAAATAAAAAGTCTGCCTCATTTTGTATGTGTCCACTCAAATAGCGTAAGCCAGTTTACAAAATTCCCTTCCTAATACACTGCATGTTAGCTCATGGGTGCATAGACTGATACACCTGGACGTTCAAGTTCTACCACTGAAACTGATTTCTATTCACCATACAAATGTACTCCCCTCAAAATCAGCATAAAACCGGATATCCGGGGGAAAGCCAGGGGTGGGGGAACCAAATATAAATACCAGCTCCAACCGGTGAGACAGAGGTTGTAAAAATTAATGAGAATAATTGTTGTGAATTCTTGCTTTTGAAAAAAAAAAATTTAAAAACCCTCACGAGGGCCAAAAATCTTAATTATGTCTCTCTATTAAGGGTTCATTTCCTGGTCCCAACCAGAAAGCTCATACCTCATAAATATAGACTCCTTACACAATGATTTAAGCAGGAGGAAAATGCCTTTTAATGGCAAAGTTAAGTTAATATCGGGGGATAGACATGCTTGCATACACAGCCATTGTTGCAAGAACAGGGAAATGAAATGCCCACGTGACCTTTTTTTAACACCTAAATATTTCTAGGGATTGCTCTGGGAGCTGCTGACAACTGCCGTGAAAACTTTACAAAAACGTGTTTCATGGAATGAATGTCGCTGGGGAAGATTTGAGTTTTTAAATATCTTTTTCAAGCTGTCAACCATCTGGGGAAATAAGTCCCAAATCCAGCTTGGGATCACAGCTGGGCTGAGGAAATATGTCTCGTCATTAGAATATGGGTGTGTGACTGCAGCCCAAGAAACGAACCCAGCCACATACCTACCTCCACCTGGTACCCGCATTCAAATGGGGAAAGATCATGCTGGAAGCCCTTTGACCAAAAAACAAAACAAAACAAAACAAAACAAAATGGTGGCTCTTATTTTCCCAAGTTGTCCTGGCAATTTAATCACATGGACTGCTTTTTTTCCCCCTGCTCATTTATCCAAAGCAAAACACTAGACAAATAGTCTTTGAATTGACGACATGATCAGGGAATGCACCAACTAAACCACAAAGACTAACATTGCAGTTATTTTTCAACCACAGTTCTTATTAGAACTATTTAAAATCTCTGTCTTTCAGTTTCTAAAACAGCCAGGGAGTCACACTGACCAGGCAAAGAGTTTTTTGGAGTCTGCATTCTGGATGGAGTTGCCCCGTTAATGAACTGATCCGTTGCATAGTCAATCAAGGGTCCGATCAATTACTAACCCTCTGTGCCAAAGTACACACTTGCTGTGAATTATCTCATTGAATCCTCACAACAACCCTATGAGGTGAGTTCTCTTATTATTCCCATTTCACAGATGGGGAAACAGAGTTAAGTCACTTCCCCAAGTCACATAGATTTGAACTCAAGCAGTCTGCCTCCAGAATCCCCACATTAACCCTCTGTGACGCTGAGCAAGAGCTCAGCTGGCTTCTACCCATGAAGTCAGAAGTCTCAACACCCAGTCCAGGTGGGACAATAAAGTAGTGAGCCTGAGTCCACAAATCACATGCAACCCTGGCCCGCTTACTTAAATCACACATCATATATCCATGCGGGAAATGTTTGCAGGGACCCTGAACTTGACTGGGAAAGTGTACTGCTTTGGACTTGCTCCTGACAAAGAAAATAGGTGCCTTTGGTACTCTACAAGCTAGAAGTGGGGGAGGGTAACACAAAGTTGTCTCCTATGAAATTCCTCTTCTGGATTGCAAAGCTGGCTGAACAGATCGTATGTATAGCTCCACTAGGCTCCCTGAAGACATTGAGGAAAAAGAAAGCAATTCCTGTGTGTGAACACTTTGTGGGGTCATTAAATATGCATATATTCAAATGCATATTTGGAGAGACAGTTTTAGATCCGTGAACATTTAGATACAAATTTCCCTAGATTGTACTCAAAAATCACAGGCACACACCCCATTGGGCAGGCAGGCATTCAGGCACATAGATCACTAAACATGTGCATTAGAGAATGCATTTTTTTAAAATAGAAATTTAAAGGGTGTTGGGTATAATCAATAGTGGAGGGGTGGCAGTTTCACGGCTCATACATATGTCAAACTTATCAAATTGTATCCTTCAAATATCGCAGTTTATTGGATAACAAGTGTGCTTCAACGAAGCTGTGAACAAAGAGAGAGATGGAGAGAGACAACAAGTTTCCCCAGACCTACCCACACTTGATGGGATACTAAGATTACAACTACACAGAACTGAGGATATTACCCCCCAAAGGACCTGAGCACTCACGTGTGGCTTTGGCAGATCAATTTTATATGCCTGCTCCTTCCTGTCCTTCCCGTATGAACCTGGGCTTTTGGGGGAGGTGGGGGGAGATTTGACACATTTTTGGACCCTCTGTCAGGTTTGGGAG
This sequence comes from Carlito syrichta, assembly GCF_000164805.1. Classification (NCBI taxonomy): domain Eukaryota; kingdom Metazoa; phylum Chordata; class Mammalia; order Primates; family Tarsiidae; genus Carlito; species Carlito syrichta. The sequence continues at coordinate 434,925 of NW_007253890.1, forward strand.
CCTGTAAGCTTATATACATTGGGAACTAAGCTTCCTTACTGCTATTTTTTTTCTTTTCCTATGACCATCACCACAAAGTTAAACACAGGTTCACAGCTGCCATTGAGGAAACAGATGTCAAGAAGCCATATTCAAACTGGCCTAAACTAGTTTTGCAACTTTCAGGGCATTGGATCTTTCAAACAAGTGGGGGAAAGCTCAAAAAATCCTCCTTTTTCTTTTTTGAGTTGGAGTCTCACTCTGTCGCCCAGACTGGAGTGCAGTGGCCGCTCCTGGCCACCGCAGCCTCAACCTACTGGGCTCTGGCAATCCTTCCGCCTCAGCCTTCCAAGTAGCCAGAATTACAGGCATGCACTAACGCGCCTGGCTGATTTTTCAATTATTGTAGTGATGAGGTCTCGGCCAAGTTGCCCAGGCGGGTCTTGAACCCGCGGGCTCAGGCAATCCACTCACCTCAGCCTCCCAAAGCGTGGGATTACAGGCTGAGCCACCGAGCCTGTCTTCTCTTTCCCCTTTCAAAAGTAATTCTGTTTTGAGGGAGAGTGAGTTTTCTTCCAGAGGGCAGGAAGCTCTCTCAAGACCTGGGTTCCCAGGTAAGCCCTGTGGCCTGAAAGGACCATCCATCATAGCTTGGCCTGGTCACAGACAACCTGGATTGAGAGATGACCCATAGCATTTTGTAGTAGCCCCAGCCTCAATGAGGGTTTTCTCTGCCAACCCATCCTGCACTGGAATGAGCCTCATGCGCTGACTGGAGAATGTAGGATGCTAACCCTGCCGCTGGCCCTTCTTGGCCTCTCTGGTCAGCCTCCACTGCTTCCCTCCACCATTACCTTGCTGGTGAGGACAGGAGCTGTAGAGGAGGAGGGGGTACCAGTTTCCCGGCATCCCTCTAGGTTAGTGCCCCTCCCCCCATGATCTGCCCTTAGGGATCCCACACATGAATCTCACACCCCCCACCTTGCCTTCCCACGGCCATCTAAGCCCAAATCATTGCTTAATGCTCCTAACAGTCTAACCCCACAAGGGCTGGGCCCCTCCCCCGGCGCCCATTCCTTGCCTCTCCAGATTCCAGATCTTTCATAACAAGGCTTAGGAAACATTAAATCCCTCCCGCCACCCACAATAAAATGAATCCACATGCACTCAGGTATCTAAAGAACAGAGGTGAACCATGACAAGTCAAGACAAGCTCTTTCTCCTGGGGAAAAAATCGAAGATACTCTCCCCCACCCCATCTCCAAACTGGAGTTATGGGCAGCCGGCTTCAATGTCATTGCCGAGCTTTGAAATGCCGACATCAGGGCCTGGCTCTTGAACAGCGTCGGGTCTGATGTTTACACAAGCCATCTGGCAGCATCCCACCTAGATACCATACTGCAGCCACTTCTCCCAAATAGCACACGCATTGCGTGTGTTGCTGGCCTCCCCTCACCAAGCTGGTTCCATAGGCTCTTGTCTTAGTTCTGGGAGTGGTGTTCCAGGCTGCCGGTGGCACAGAGTGCTCTTGTTTTGTTCTAACAAGGCAACCCTTGCTTGAGAATGTGGCCTGGGGTGAGTGAAACAACTAGAGAAACATCATGAAGGTCCAATCCCAAGGTTTTCGGTAACTTTGCCACCTGCCCCATTGCCGATTGAAATACATGCAAAAGCAAGGAAGAGAGGAAGAAACTGACCCTAACAAAAAAAGTGGCCCCAGGAGGGAAACACCAGGCACCCCACACGATAGCACAGAGTCCTGTAATGAAGTGACCTCCCCCCCACCAAAGCATTTCATGAGTTCAGTGGGATGCCTTCTTGTGACACCTGAATGCGTGCCATCTATGGTTTCACAGGTTTTTTGTTTGTTTTTTGGTTTTTGAGTCGGGGTCTCACTCTGTCACCCAGTCTGGAGTGCAGTAGCACAATCAAGGCGCACCGCACCCTCCACCTCCTGGGCTCAGACAATGTTTTCACCTCAGCCTCCGGAGTAGCTAGGATGACAGATGTGTATCACAACACCCAGCTGATTTTCTTTATTTTTTTGTATGTAGAGATGAGGTCTTGCTATGTTGCCTAGGCTGTTCTCCAACTCCTGGGCTTGAGCAATCCTCCTGCCTTAGCCTCCCAAAGTGCTGGGATGACAGGCAAGAGCCACTGCGCCTGGCCCGACAATCTTGTGTCTAACTGGTGTGTGTACATATGTGTGGATGTGACAGCCATTCCAAGCCCTCGAATATACTACAAACAGCTGCAACCTTTAGGTTATGGCTCCCGTCGTGCCCTGGCACCCTGGGGTTGAAGTTGGTGACTGCTATTAGGAGGAATCAAAACCGTTTTTAAAGCTTGAAGTTCTAGCAGGAAACCCCTGCAGATTTATGCAAAAGAGCAGGCGGCTCCAGGCGCTGGTTCCTGGGTGTCGGGCTTACCTTGTGGTTCTGGTACGAAGTCACTGCAATGAATGCTGTCTCAGGAAAGACGTGAGTGCAGAATGCGGTATTTTTGGAGCCAAATCCATTATTTTCATCCGCTTTCACGATGTGTAATCGGGGTTGGTATTTGTGCATGGAATTTAGAATAATCTAAAAATAATAAAGAAAATGAGATTGTAAGAAAACCAAAACTCCTTTTGTTTCCTGATACTACTCTGCTCCCCGCCCCCTAAATTAGCCTCATTATCCAGTCGCTTAAAAAATAGATTTTTTTCTCCTGTTTTGAAAAGGGGCCAATGATTTCATTAAAAAGAAACATTTCAAAAATGACAATTTCCAGCCGAAAAAGCCAGGGTAATACTCCAGGAATCTACCCAAGGCACACACGGCAGTAAATCAGAATTCTTAATAAAGTTTGCTTAATAAATTAACTCCCTGCATAGGGCAATTCCCACCCCCAAGAGGAGCCGAGCTAGTCTGGATGGAGGATTCGGCGTGTTGGCGTCTGGCTGGCAATTTGGAAGGGGGGTGGAGGACAAATAAACAAACATACAAACAATTCCCCACCCCCCAAAAAACAATGCAAGGATGCAAGGGAAGAGATAGATCAAATGCTTGCACAAACGGAATGAAAATTGGCAGTGCTCCGCAGAGCCTTTTTCTGAAAAGACTGAGGGTGGGTGAACAGACCTCAAATCTTGGCCCTTTGTTTGGAGAACAAGCAAAGTGAAGTCAGTGAAAAAGAGGATATGGGAAGGGGGTGGCCTCTAAGTGCAGCGAGAGGTGGAGAGGAAGCACCCTCGCCCCCACCCCTCAAAAAAGGGGCTGGGTGTGCCCCGGAGACCCCTTTTCTCCTACCATGCCAGCCTCTCAGGATCGGCAACCAGAATTCTCTCCAGGGTTGGCCCCAGAGCTGCCACATCTGCCTTTGGGGGAATATTCTTTCTCCTTTCTTCCTATCTACACCATGTTAGGGGTGCTCCCGGGGACAAATGGGGTCTGACTACTGAGGCCGTGTGGTTATTGCAACCGCTATTATCATGATTATTATTACTGTTAGGAGGAGGAGGTGATTTCAGGCTGCATATTCTGGCTGGAGCCAAAAACATGCATCGAAGACAAGCTTCATCACTATGAAACTGGGTTTGTTTCAGGGCGCCTGGCTTTTGCCGCTCCCGGAGGCTGTGAACGCCCAGTATTTACCAAAACTCTCCGATCCGTGCCCACCGCGCGGGCGGATCGCGGCGTTGAAGGGCCTGAAGCTCTGGCCTGCCGTTTCCCCAGGACGCTGCCCGGAGCCGGGGAGGTTGTCTCAGTGACTTCGGGATCTTTGCATGGATGACCCTGGGGCGGGATTCTCGGACCCACCCCGGAGACCCGCCCGGGGCGGGGGAGGGGCGCCGCGACCGGGCGGGGGAGGGGCGAGCGGCTCGGCCCCGCGGCGGCCCGACCCCGGGCCGCGCGGGCTCTAATCTCCGGCCGCCGAGGCCGGCCGCCTCCCCGGTCGATAGCGACGCCGACCGGGGCGGCGTGGCGACAGAGAGACGCAGCGGGGCCCCGCCGGCCGCCCCCGCCCCC
>NW_007253890.1:438933-448876 GCF_000164805.1 Carlito syrichta
CTTTGACGGCTGGGGACAGTGTGGAGACATCAGCGCGAGGGCGATCTAATGGCTCCTAATTTCATTAGGGCGGCTCTGGATTAAAAGTCCGGAGTTTGGGGCGGGAATGCGTGGCCGCTTGGGCAGCCGGGAGCAGCTCAGGGCACCACGTCCCCTTCCCCCGGCTCGGAAGGACCCGAAACTCGCAGGGGTCCTGGGAATTGCATGGCGCCTTCTCGGGGCCTCGCCCCCAAAAGCACACCCGGACGAGCAGAGGAAAAGTAGAGAGCCGAAATGAGGCTGGGGGTGGTGGCACTCCCTAAGCCAAGGGTCCACGGAGGCTCCCACGCAAGGGTCCCCGCTCTTCCCGGCGCTTGGGCCCAAGCAGTGTCTGCGGGGTGAGGGCAGATACACCTGAACGCTGTTCAGTCTACGCACCCCAGCAGACTCGGGACAAGCTGGAAGCACCAGCAGCGACACTGTGGGCGAAACACCGGGATTTTAACAGAAAGAAGGCCCTGCATTTTCCCTAGAAATGCCTTTTGCAGCCTCAGAAAGGGAATGGGACTTTCTGGATCCTGGCCCGCAGTTCCATCTCCTCCCTCCTACATGCTGAGAGCGGCCTCAAGCCATCAGAGGGGAACCCTGAGACCCTCTTTCCTCTCCAAGTCCCGGTGGTTTCAGTGCTTCGGCTCTAAGGCCTCGAAGGAGGAGATTTCTCATCTGGACCTTCATAAACTGTCCCCCTCTTGGCCAAAAGCATTTCTACCCAGCCCCTTCTTTTCCGTAAAGTGGGGGCCATCGGTGTATCTGTGGCTCCTCTCTGGAGAGACAGCCTGACAGGATAAGGGGCCCCTTTAGAGGCTGAGAGACAGTCTCAACTGTCTGTCCCCAAACACAAACTGCAGGACCTTGGGCAAGTCACCTACCCTCCTGGCTTTCTCTTACAACGACTGTGCCTTTTAGTCCCCTCTGTAGGCTGCAGTGAGGATCAAATGCCCTAACACACCCACTTGTGTGGTGGAATCCCCGAGTGAGGGGTTCTAAAAACTGAGACACAGCTCTATTCTAGTGATTATTTCCAATGAAGAGATTTAGGGCCATTTTCCCTCAAATCGGTGTTTCCTTCTTTGCTTTTTTGGAAGGGGAGAGGTGGTGCCCTACTGAAAAGCCTCTAAATGCTACACATTCCCTTGGGCAACGAGAGAGAGAGCTGTACTTTCAGTTTCAGGAAATCACCAGGCTCCTCTCCTGGGGCCAGTCCAGACTGTAAGCTTAGGACCCTGGTTGAGGTTTGCCTACTCTGGGGGTGGGGGTGGGGGGAATCGACCTGGTTCAATAGTATCAAGCTGAAAAGGGGTAAGGTACCAGGGTTCACCTCTTGTGAGTTCTTTGTCCCTCTTTAAATAGGGCACAGGTGACCTGGGCTCTCCCTCTCACCAGGAACATCCTTCAATAATAAGGCAAAATTCTAAAGGAGGTGGGGCGGGCACATGGCTCCCATTGTGGTCCAGCCTCTGTGCAGTCTGCATTGTGGACTACAGGGTTCATGTTTTCTGCAGGACTGAAAACCAGTCTCCCTCCCCCACCTCTGGCCATAGGTCGGGTTCCCAGGCCCCAGTGTTCAGGCCTGGAATAAGTCTCTTTAGTCACTACCCCACCCCCACCCCCCCACCCCCTTAGCAGAGGCAGAGCATTGAGTGCTTGGGGCAAGGATGAAGCCCCAGGCCAGAAGAACTAGGGCCCTATTCCCAGCCACCACGGAAAGACAGATGCGAGCAGGGGAGAGTGGACCACAGGGAGGACTGCAAGAGGCCAGGTATCTGAGCAGAAGAGTGGTGAAAACAGAGGAACAAGTAGTAAAAAAGCAGAGAAAAGGTTGAGTTAGAAGGTGAAATCAAAGAGGGGAAAAAAAAAAAACATAAGAAAGGGGGGAGGAGGAGGAAGAAAGAGGGAGGAAGAAGGAAGTCCAGATCAAGAAGGCCAAGCTGGATGCAGTGGCTCAAGCCTGTAGTCCCAATACTTTGGGACGCTGAGGCAGGAGGATTGTTTAGGCCAAGAGTTTGAGACCAGTCTGAGCGATACCTCTACAAAAAAAAATTTTTTTTTAATCTAAAAAAGAAGGTAGGAGAGAAAAAGAGACCCAAGGGGGTAAACAGAGCACAGAAAAGAAATGTGGGTGCAAAGAGACAAGAGAGGAAAATCCAGTGAGAAGAAGGGAGAGGGCCAGAGAAGATTACAGAGGGAGAAGACTCGAGGGCGCAGCACTCACATGCCCAAATGGGTCCAGGTGGTTGTTGGTGAGCTTGAGTTTCTGGAAGGAGACGAGCTGCCGCATCCAATGAGCCCCCGTGGCCGGTGAGTCTGGATGCACATAGAGGCGGCCGGGCATGGCGGGCTCAGCCTTGCCGGTCACAGACCTAGATCAAGCAGAGGTGTGACTGGAGGCCCAGCTCCTAGCCCAGAGGTCGCGCACCGCAGGGAGGCTCAGGCCAATTCACCCACCAGCTGAGAGGGCTGAGTAGGAACTGGGCAGACTCTTCAGTCCCCCTTAGGGATCTACAAATCCCGGGTGCCCCAGAGTGCCTGGCACCTGGGTGCAGGTCTGTGACCTCCTGGCCTGGCCCTTTCCTTATCTCAGTCCTTCCCAGTGCCAGGGGCTTCTGGCGCCCACAAACAATCGGCAGCTTCTGGAGGTCTGGATGTGCAGAAAGTCCTGAAATCTCCTTGAGGGCTTTCAAAGGGGGCATCCTCTTCAGGCCCCTGCACTATGGGCAGCCACAGGAGCAATCTACCCCCGAAATGGGCCTTTCTCCTCTTGCCTGTTTAACTCAAATACCATGGGCCGATTTTGCAATTTCATAAAAAGGCATGTTCAAAGCAGGTAACTCATAAAAAATAACTGTAAATGGTTTTATGCCCCCAGAAATACCTCCAGCACTTGGTAACAATCCTCTTTTTAAAAAAATCCACAACCCGCGGTTGCAGCAGTGGATACAGGCCCCTCATTTTTCCTCTGAGCCTCGGCCTTCTCATCTATAAAACGGAGGCTAACGGCTGCTTTTTTTTTGTTTCAGGGCGATCAGCAGAAAGCAATGGAATAGGCACATCAGCGCCTCTAGCACACAGTAGGGAATCAAAAAACGTTTACTGGTTCCATTTCGTGGTGCGGGTTCCACTTTCCTCCCTCCCCCGCTCCACCTGCCGCTCCAATTCCTACCACTTATTGTCCGCGAACTTGTATCTGTGGTCGTCGGCAGGAACAATGTCCATCAGAAGAATGTACTTCGTTTTGGGATTAAGGCCAGTCACCTTGACTTTGTAACTGGGAAACATCCGCCTAGGAGAGAGGGACCGAGGGAGAGAAGGGGGCGGGAATTAATGCCAAACCTTTGAAGAGAGTGTCTGCACATTTTAACGGAAGGTGGAAGCGGTTCCCTGAGACACGTGGAGGCGAAAACTGGTCCTGCTCCGCTCTCGCGGAGATCCATCCCGGGTTTCCCTCGAAGTCACGGGCAGGAGAAAGGGGAGGGAGGAGAAAGCGGCAGGCGGCGACCGTAGGTATCTGGGAGGCAAATGGAGACTGGGAGGCCTGCGCTTTGAGGGAAGCTGGTTTTGAAGGAGCCCGGAAGGGAACCCCCATCTCAACTCCTGCTAAATGCTCTATTCAGAGCAGGGCATCTACTATCTGGGGCGAGAGGAGGCTTTTTCGATACAAAACAAAACCAGCGCCCTGTTTCTCCAGCCAGGCCCTTCCCGGTCCTCCGCGTCACGGGCACGCAGGGCCGTGCGCCCTGAGACGCGCACGCGTGGGTGCGCACCCGCCTCGCGTCCTGGCTTTGGTCCCCTGCCCCCAGAGGTGGGGGGAAGCCGCGATTCCGGGTATGAGTCGTTGGGTGACCTCTGACATGGGTGTCTAGCAGGGGTTCACTCGCAAACGCCCCACGACTCCTCCAAAGCTCCGGGCACTCTTCTTGGAGAGTGTAAGCTCCTTGTCCCCCCCGGCAAAGAAATCCCAAACCCGTCCGGATTTGGTTTCAGGAAGGGACCTGAACTAGGATCTTGTCGTCAGAAAGCCGATGGCACCGGGCTGCACTGTCCGGCTGCCTCTCTCCTGGTGCGCTCCGAATTCCCATGCACCTCGCCAGGAAACAAGGGTTTCCTGAAAACAAGGGTTTCCAAGGCTGGTCTGGCGCGACAAGTTGCTGGACTTTGGCTCACTCGGCGATGGCGGGAAGGGGTGAATGGAGGCCTCCTCTCCCCTCAAGTCACGGGCCTCGCGGTGTTTATCTGCCTGAGCGAGCGCGCCCGGAGGCGGGGGCGCAGAAGACTTCGCAGGCCTTTTATAGCTAAATCCTCTCCGCCCAGGCTGGGGGGAAAAGGAGCTCCACGCGTCTTTCCTTCCTGGGGGAACGGGAAGAGGATCGCAGTTCGTTGATATAAACTGAACGCGCCTCCTAGTTTGCTCCGGACCTGGATGGAGCGGGAAGCAGACATTGTTTAATTTTAAATAATAATAAATGTCACCGTTGTCAGTTTACTGAGGGCAGCTTCGGCTGGAGAATGCGGGGTGCGTCTGGAGAGGCAGCCCCACCCTCCCCCTTCACACACTCCGAGGCTTAGGCCTACAGGCCTCTGCTTCAGATGCTCTGGGCATCCTCCAGCTTTTGACACGGAGGACCAGGCCAGCAGGGTAGGGATGTGGCAGGGATGTCCCCGGGCCTGGACGCCGGCGCGCACACCTCCACACATTGAGATACACAAGTCTAGTCGTTTCTAGCTACAACTCCACGAGTTTTTAAGAGGAACTCCAGCGTGAGTGTCTTGGCAAAGCCGCCGTGTTTATCGGTGTCTGTATATAGAGCCCGGCCGAGCCCCAGTTCAGTTTCAAAGGCTTCGCCTCCTTTCTATAAACAGTGAAAGAGGTAGCGAATACATTCAGCGATTCTCAGTTTGGTGATCGGGTGGGTCCCTGGACCCTGGAGTCTCTCCAAGGTCAGAGAGGATGGGCATGGGGGTGGAGACAGGGAATCAAGTCCAAGACCCAGGAAATCCAGAGACCCAAGAAGCCCCAGTCCTCCCCCACGCCTGTTTTCCTGTCCTCTCTTCTCTCTTCACTAATCTGTCCAGATAGCATGGCCTCCCAGCACTTTATTCTTTTTATATACGAGGTGGAAGAAATGCCCAGTTTCTGGAGTTGATTATTTGGAGTATTTCCCCCACCCTACAAGACCCAGGGAAGAATCTTCCTGTGCTTCTTTAACCAGAATCGAGTCCACCAAAACATACCCTCTCTTTTTCTCTCTCCTCTGTTCTGTTCTCTCTGTCCCCTTTCCTCCTGCCTCTCCCAAACCCACTTTCCTTCCTGTCTCCCCCACAATTCCCCTATGCCCCTCTTCCCCACTAACCGGCTCACCTTCCAGCCTTGGTGATGATCATCTCTGTGCCCACTTCGTGGAATTTCAGCCACAGTTCTCGTTCATGGAGAAACACCTTGATTCCCTCCATGCCCTGCAGGAAGGAGAGAGAAGTCACACCAACAAGCCCTGGAAGCCATAGGCATTACTTCCCAGAACTCCCCCGAAACAGACACTGCTCCTCTTTCTTCGGGAGCCTGTGGGCTCAGAGGGTGAAAAGGGCCCCCCCGCCCACTGCAGAGTTATCCAGGCTCTGGGGCACCCAACAGCCTCAGCCCAGGAAGCCCTGTGTAGGCTCAGCCGGGAGGAGGTTTCCAACAACCACCTGATCCCACAGTGCTGGGCTGTCTCCTTCTAACACCACCAACACAAGGCTACAGGGGAATCACCAACCATCAGAGTGCCCTAGAAGGTTAGCAGGGAGGAGCGGGCTGAGAAAAAAATCGCTGAGATAGTTAAAAAACAAAAACAAAATCTCAATCTAGGAAAACCCACTCAGGAAATTCTTATGCAAGCACCCAGATGCCCACACACAAAACACACAGATGAGCAAATACTGTGTATGTGCCTGTTTTCAACTACGGTGGGTGCAAATACGCACACAAATGAATTGTAAACTTAAAAGTGTCTTTGCAATCACATATTCTCACAGACCAGTACAAAAATTAACTCTCAGTACCTATATTAAAAAATTTCTCTGGCCCTCGCTACATCTAGCTCTGTTTACTTTGAGTTATTTCTATTATAAGGCATGGCTGTAGCCTCTTAACATTCCCGCTTTCAGCTAAAAGTTATTTGACTAAACCCCGATGCAAAACAGAATTACACACAACATTTCATTTTAAAATAATGTGTAACTATCTAGGAAGTGGATTTGCTTTTCTTTGGAAGAAAAGAAATTCTGTAAGTTTCCCAAGCCGTACTCAGGCTCTCTGCTTTTATACTAACACACACACACACACACACATTTTCCTGAACCATGAAAGCAAAGGCTAGAGACTGTGACAAGGCCAGGAAGGAATGGAAGCCCCAAGGAAGGGAGTAGGTATCTCTTCTGGTCAAGTCACCCTGCTTGGCGCCAGGTGACACCCTATTTAAAAGCCATCGGGGTCTACAAGGGCCGCCTCAAGCGCCCAGTGCACTCGGACTTAGGGCCCAGAGCACAAAGCGAGGCTCCTCCCTCTGCTCCGGCCCTGCTGGTAGCTTGGCGAGCCCGCGGCCCCCCGGCACCCTCCGGGCACAGCCCTGCACGCTCCCAGCAGTGGGCGAGGGCGCGCCAGCCCTCCAGGCCCCGACCGCAAGACAAATAATGGGGCGCGCGGGGCCAGGCGGCGGCGCGGAGGAGGCAGGCGAAGGCGAAGGCTGCGAAAGATCTGAAGAGGGGTCAAACCATCGCTCATGCGGGCCTGAAGCGGCCGCTGACCTGGTGCTTATTAAGAAGCTCGGGGCCGATGTTACGCCTAGTGCGGCAGGAAAGAAATTATCTGGGCCATTGTTAGGTGACCCCAAATAGTCGGATAATTGAGGTTTCTCCAACAATTTAAATAGATTTTTAAACTCCTCTGGCCAGAAAGATAATTGTCATAATAAAGTGGAAGGGAATATACGAGTATTTGAAGAGAGGGCAGAGAAGGGTGGAACTGAATGGAAATAGAAAGGAAATAGGATAATGATGCGCAGTGCGCTTTTTTTTTTCCTGGCCCCTGCAGGAGGGGCTGAGCAGAAAAGCCTGGTGTTGGTCTCTGCGAAGGGCCCTGGGGTACGGGGTCTTCTTACCTGCTGGGTGAAAGCGGCCTGTGGGGATGACGGAGACTTGCTGGAGGCCCCTAGCCCGCTCTCTGGTTTGGAGTCGCAGGGCAGGTCTTTTGCATCAGGCTCCAGAGGCGTGTGCGCCAGGCCAAAGCCCTCCTCTGCGTCGGCCATGGTGCGCCTGGGGCCCTGTGCCTGCGCTAGATTCTGCTCTGAGGACAAGAAGAAGGGAGAGGGAGAGGAGGAGAGAGAGAGTTGGAGAACCTAGTGACAGGAGGGCATAATTTGACACTTGGTTTCCAGCTCCCAGCACCTCTGTTCCCAGCTGAAGGAGGCCGTAGAAGGCCCTATTGTTATTGTCCTTACTATTACTTTATGACCATGCACAACCTTTCCCGAAAGGCCTGCTTAAGCTGGAGGAGGGGAGGCCCGCGTCTCCCCTGCACAGGATCGCCGATAAGCAAGCTGCCCGTCAAATTTGTCTGGACTTCTGGAAGAGCCAATAAAGATAAGGCGTAGGTATTTTTGGAAGCCATTGGGTAGGAACCAAAAACAAAACAAAACAAAAAACCTAGCATCCTTTGGAGAATTTCTTTCTTCGCCAAATTACAGGAGGCCATCAGAGCTCTTTGTATTAATCCTCACAAGGGGAATAGTTTTCTGCAGCAGGTAAAATGCCTGAAATAACCTGCCTCTTGTAAAACCAAGAACCCAGGAGGGGAAGGATGTGCAGATTGACAGATTAGGTTCAAAAGAGAATTCATGGACGTCTTTTATCGGTTACAGGCCTTAAAATAAAAAGTTCTTTAAAATTAAAAGTCCTTTTCTTTCCCCTCGAGCTTAAAGAAGATTCGTTAAAAAAAAAAATAACAAAATAGTGCCAAAACAGAAGACTAGACGAAGAAAGTGCCCGCGCAGGAGTTGGGAGAGAAGTGCGCGACTGGGTGACTTTCACCAGCGCTCTGCCGCTGGCCCGGGGTGGCGGGCATTTTGTCAAGCGAGCGGCCGGGCCGAGGGGAGCTTCTCCGAGCTTCAGCCAGGCCTGACTGGCCGAAGAGCAGGCCCAGGCTCAAGGTTGGAGAGGATGAAATCAGCCTCAGATAAATCCTAGGCCAGAGGCATTGAATCGCCGGCCGGCTCCCGGCAAGGCATAGAACGGCCCGGGTGTGCCGGCGCGTGGGGTTGGAACACGCAGAAAAACAGTCGCACAACAGTTCAGGCCCGATGAGCCGGTCTCCTGCTCTGATCTCCTTACATCCTCCTCTACATTTCCCGGGAGGGATCATCCCCCTAAAATACAGGGAAGCCATTGGGAAGGGAGCGCAAGCCACGGCCCCCCGAATCTGCTTCAGCAGAAGGCTGGGTCCCACCCTGGTCTGTAAGGGCCGGCGCTCTAGAAATGCGGCCAAAGACAGGGACGGCTTCGGAGGCCTGCCTCGCGCAAGCAGCCTCCTTCACCTCGCCCTTGGGGTTTCGGGAGGCGGTGACGGGAACCCCGCGGTCCACTCACAACAAAAGAAAGCAGCGCCGGCGCCCCCACACGCGCTCCTGTATTCCCTGCCGGCCCTGGTTGGAACCCCACCCCGCGCCCTCGCCAGAGCTCCGGGAGCTCCGGTCTGGCGGAGGCGAACGAGATGCGGTTTGACAGAACCAGGCCGTGCTTGCTGTGACCCTCCACGCCGCTCCTCCAGCCGCGGCCGCCTCCCGTGCTCCACTCGCCGGGGAGCTCCGGGCCGCGCGAAGCCTCCGCCGGCGGGTCTCCGCAAGCCGCTCCCGCAGGACGCGGGGCGAGGCTGGAGTCCGCCATTCGCGCCGCCCCGAGCCGACTCGGCCGACCGGAGAGCTCCCTCCCGAGCCTCCCGGGCCATCTGCGGGGACGGTTACCTCTCTCGGTGAAGCCGGTGCATTCACCGCATCCCCTCTGTCTCCTAGCAGGGAAGCCGGCGGCGAGGCGGGGGTGCGGGCATGGTGGCTCCGGGGCTTACGCGAGGGACGGCCGGCCCGGGCGCGCGGCTACTGCCGCCTACAACGGCGCGCCCACCGCTGGAGCCTCCGCGGCGACTGCCCACCTCCAACACACACCTCCTCCGCGCTGCGCTCGCTCTCCCCAGACACGTCCAAGTCGGGGCACGCCAGGGGGGCTCCAGAAAACACAAAGCAGCGGCCTCCGGGAGCACCCGAGGGCATATAGTCTCAGCGCCCCGCTTGTTCCTCGCACCCAGGGCGAGAGGAAGCCGTGGGAATGGTTTCAGGCCCTGCTCCGCATTCAGGGTTAAAGTTCCTGAATTCGAGGTAAGTCAATCTCTCTCTCTCTCTCTCTCTCTCTCTCTCTCTCTCTCTCTCTCTCTCTGTCTCTGTCTCTCCCACTCCCTCTCTCTGAAACACAAGCCAACTCAGCTGAGCGGAGCGCAGTGACGTTAGATTGCCTTGATGTACACAAAGTACTGAAATCGTCCCTCCAACGAGCTCCCACCGCACTCTGCCTCTCTCTCGTTCTCTCTCTCCCGCCCACCCTCCCCCCTTTTCCACTAGATTTCCCGAACACTCACATCACAATGCGACTCTCAAACCCAGACCTGCGCTCGCTCCCCCCTTCCCACCCCCTTCCCAGCCTCCATCCATCTCTGCTCCTCCGAACAAGCCGTGGCTGCAAGAAATCCTGCAGGAATCGTCGCAAGGGCGCTCGGCTTCTACCCAGGAAGGAATCTCGGTGACGCGGACCGCGCAGAAAGCCGAGTCTGAACGCACACCGCGTGCACACGCGCGCGCCGTGGGCCCCGGCCGCCTCCCGGCGCTCC
>NW_007253890.1:449093-485509 GCF_000164805.1 Carlito syrichta
CGGGCCCCCAGACCTCCCCAGCTCCAGGTGTACACAAGTCGGTGCCCAGTTTTATGAAAATAATCAAACAGTCATTGGGGACTGGCCAGGGTTTTCATCTCCACTGGGCTCCTCTCTTGCCCTTCCCCTCTCTGAAATGTATTGTTTTGAGGGTGAGTTGAGGTCAATAAAAGCATAAACACAGTCAGTAGGTCTCAGTCTGAGCAGACCCAGATTGGGATGTCCAGCCTCAGTGCTTGGAATAAAAATGTCAGGGGCCTTGTTCTGGTTCCCACCCCTGCCTCCCATACCCTACCATCCTGCTTTTTCGGGGGCTCTGATAAGAGACTTGCGCCTGCCAGCGAAGGTCTGGAGGAAGGGATGGAGGGAAGAGAAATGCCCCAGAGATCAGCAGCCTTGTAGCCCTCTGTGGCACTCTGCTGGAGTCGCAGGCCAGGCCCTCACTGCAAAATACCAAAAGGGAATGTCCAGACCTACATGTGGGGCAACTGGGGAAAAAGCCAGGTCTCCTTCTCACACCACCTTCCAGGTTTGTTTTCAAACAGACCTTTGCCAAGGCAATTTATTTATCTGTGGAAGCACCCTCACCTTCCAAGACAGCCCAGAGGCCCCAAGACTAAGATATATATATATATATATATATATATATATACACACATACACACACATATATATGTACATATATGGCACCCGAATAAACCTGAATTTCTACATCGCTGGTAGAAGGAAGGGGAAATCCACAAAGACTTCCCCAATCCCTTTAAGTTCTCAGAGATTTGTGGATAAAATTAATTCCCATAAATAATGTGCAGGCCCCTCCTGAGAGGGAAAGCCGGGACTCCCCCAAGTCAAAGTCCAGCCAGATTCTCTTGAGTTCCTGGAGCACAGATGGTCAGGGCCGCCAAGCAAAACTGGGAATTTTAAACCTTTTGGGAGAATCCACTGTGGCCAGATGACACAGGAAGATATTCTGATTTCACTTGAGAAAAGTGGCAGTGCAGGGAGGGAGGATTCTGCGGGACCAAGATGGGGTGAAAAGCCAGGGGGCTGTGGACAGGAAGAAACTCCCCTCCCGTAGTTCTCCAGGAGACACTCACCTCCAAAAATCCCACCTCTTCTTTCCAGCGTAAAAGCCAGGGGTGCACCTCGCTGGGGAGGAGGGTTTGGGTGAAGTCTTTACAAAGGATCCCCAAAAGGGGCTTCTTCAGGCCAGGCCTTCGACCAGCGTCTGTCAGGACGGAGCACTGTACCTCCCAGCTCGAAGTTGGTTTGTGGTCTCCAACAAATTAAATATTACTGTTTATTACCAGGCATACCCCAATAAAATAAAGAGGCAACCAGGCGATAGCGACTATCTCACCAGCCGCTGCACCTATAGGACTTGGAGACGTCACGAGTCACGCAACCGGCCCGCGCGCTGTCACGCTTGACTTGGGGGGCAGCGGCGGGAGGTTAATTTCTCTCCATCTTCGCCTATCAGTGCCGGGTCTGCGCAGCCACCAGTCCCGTCCTGGACGCCTCAGCCCCAGGAATAAATAAAGAGATAAACAAACCCAGCGCTCTCCGGGGGGAAATGGGGGTGGCAAACATAAGACACAAATAGAGCCAAGATCGATTTTCTTAGCGCTTAGCGACTGCAAGGCGGGAGAGTCCACCTCAGACCCCTATTGGAAAGAAATCGAGGCGTTCGTTCCAGGAGAACGAGGTCTCTTGCAGAAGGCTTGGAGTTCTTATTATTTAAAATTGTATCCCCCACCCTCCACCCCCAGGAGGAGATCTTGGCAAATGAATATCGAGGCGCTGCTCGAGCCGGTTATGTTTGGGACGCTATAATTCAGTGCCGGCTTGCAGAAGGGCTTAGCAATAACGCCTGAGTTATCATCGTGGAGGGGAAACAGGACAGACGTTCAGAGGGAAGAGAGCGCTCTGCCACGTTTCTCGCTGAGAGAAAGGCTGCGAATGCTCTTTTAGCTAAGGATGCAATTTGTCCCAGAGTGGCCCAGCGGGGGCGGGGTGCGAGTGGGTGGTGGCGTGGGAGTAGGGGTGCAGGGGGTGATTTCTGCAGAAAAAATATTATAGCACTAGGGCTCGCAGAGGGACGAGGCGCTCTATTTTGTTTTTAAATAATAACTGCTATTTTTAGTCTGATCAATGGGCTTAATCTCCAAGCAGCCCAGCGGTGGGTGCGTGCAAGCTCTTGCGCGTCTGGAAACCCGCTAGGTTCAGTTACCAAACGTACCGCGTAGACGCTCCCGGCGGCGCGCAGAGAAGAGCTAGGCCTGTCCAGCACCAAGTCAGCGAGCGCCGGGCCTTCCGGAAGGGTAAGTTCCTCGCCAAGGGGCCCGAGGGAGCTGGACGTCTGAATCTGGACTTGTCCCCGGCTTCGGGGTTCGATCCCGGGTTTTGCGCGTCCCCGGCTCCCAGGGCTTTCCGAACGAAGCATGGCCTGGCTCCAGGCCCGGTCCACTTGGGACCGGAGCTGCAGCGGAACGTGCAGGGACGCAGGCGGCCGGCCCAGCAGCTGCCGGAGCCAAGGTCAGGCCCGCGGGGAGAGCGGACCGTGGCTCCCAGCGCCGGCCACGGGCGCCTGGGCCAGCCGGGCCGCAGACCCGCCTGCTCCAGAGAGCAGAACTCGCGACCATCCTCTCGACCGGGCTGCGGAGGCTTTCCCCTGCTCCGCTTTCGTTTCCCGAGTTATTCATAATCATCTTTCCCCAAATCCGAGGCTCAATGGGTGCAGCGTTTGCTCCCAGAAGCCAGGAACGCAACCCGAGATCTTTCGCCCAAACCCTGGTTCCGTAAGATGAGTTCCTCTTTGACCTCTGGGCCAGGGTGGGCCGGAAACGGAGGCCCGGGCCCCGCTGGGACTGGAAGGGAAAGGCCAGACTCCCAGCGCAGCGAGTTCCTCTTCCCTCGGCTGTATCTCTCGCATCCCGGGCGCGGGCCCTTAACCACCTGGACCGGCTCACAAAGTATTCAAGCCCAGCGTCGCAGACTGGCGTTCCCAGACGCGCCGGAGCCTGCACCACGAATAGAGCAAACCAGAGGCTTCGTCCAGCCCGGAGAGAACCCATCTTTTGCCCTGATCTTTGGGCGGTCAACTTGAGAGCCAGCTGCCAAGCGCACCTCGCTTTCTCTCCTCCGAGCTCTGACGCTTCCCCCGGACCTGCTCCTGGCTCCGTTCTCTCCCGAAGTGTATTTTTCTCATTTTGCAAAATTCCTGCCGATGGTAATACTGCTGTGGATAGGAGAGTGGAGATTTCTAATCAAAAAGCCCAAACTAGAACCAAAGGGACCGATCGCCGCTGATCTCTTTCCTTCTTCGCTTTCTCCTTCCGTTTTGAAGAAAGTCACACCCAGAATGGCCCCATTGCTTTCCCCTCTAAAGAGAACTCGTTTAAAAATACAGCCCTTTCTATTTCTCTCCCAATATATCCCCCACCTGATCCGGGTGGCTACCGGGAAGAGGCCGAAGGTAGAGAGAAACGTGGAAGGGGGACTGGGGAAATGAATAAGAATGGTAACAATAGAAATGATGACAAAACTAAACTTTGACCAACTCCATTTGCAAAAGAAAGGGTCAGTCCGAGGGTGGGAAATTCCCTGGTTTCTCAAGGGGTCACTTTCACTCTTGCCTAGTTAAATCTGGCTCCATTATATTTTTTCCAGGACCACAGTATCTCTCTTCCCAATATTTTATTCGGCTCCTAGCTGCCCCCCCCCCCCCACGACCGGAAATATGTGGGAAAAAGACTGGCTGTTGTTATTATGATTGAGTATCCCATATTCTCCAGTATTTACACCAAGAATTATTATCTCTGCTGACTTTATCCGTGTTCGTGTTGTTCCATGCTTAGAGAATATTCCTCCCCACTCTTCAAGTTTGGTGGATGAGATTTTTTTTTCCCTGTTCAGGGCAATGACACAAGAAACTGAAGAGGGAATATCATTCCAGAGAGGGTGGTGCTTGGATGTAACAAAGTCGCTGTTCTTGCCCCCTCCAGTTTGGGAAGTCCCCAGCATAGAAAGGTGAGAGTACTCTCTGAAAGAACCTGGATTTGTTGTGGGCTACACAAAGCCTGAAAACTCTAACCATGTCTGCAGCTCAGAACCTGTTGATAGGCTTCCAGTGTAGTCACCGCACCAATACATACCATCAGCAAACCCCCAAAAATGTGTATGGGAGGATACCAAATTCTAGGGCTGTAACCCTGTAAAATAGAGACTTTGGCTAATATTCCCCCAGTCTGGGGTGCAGGTGAGGGGCCCGTCTGGGTCCCCCCTCCTTCAACTGAAGGGTCCGTTGCTAACTTGGGAGCCCGCTGTTCTCCAAGGCTCAGGAAAGACAAATTTTCTTTGGCAAAAGGAACAGTGTCATGCTGTCGACAGGGCAGACTATTTTTCTTGTTCCCTCACAGGGTGGGGGTGGGGGGGGAGCAAGAAAGAAAGGGAAATTAAATCCACACGTGTTAAGCTCGCTCAAAGGGCCAGATTCAAAACCCTAGACGAAACTTCGACTTCAGTTCTGGTTGCCCGCGGTCCTCTTTTCAGCCAGCTGGGCCTCACAGAGCAAGGCATCCCATCCCCTCTGGAGAGAATTCGATCCGATGTTTCATAAGGCGCTTTATTTAAGGGGGAGGGGAGGCGCGTGGGTCTTCCTCATAGTCTACACTGCAGAGATGCAGAATTTATAGCAGCAAAGAAAACAAAGGAGACAGCAACTGTGACCCTAACCATGTTTGTGAAAGTTCTGCCTGACATCTTCCAAACTAGCCCAGTGATTCTCGGGCAATATTCAGGCTATGGCCAAAATGAGTCAGGTTATTAATTTTGGAAATTCCTAAGGTCTGATCAGGGCCTTCAAACTTGGGCCTGCTTGGGTCAAGAGAGCCTAACACACTGTTTTCTTGATGCTGGAATAGCCAGCTTAGTCTGCATGGCAGCGATCTCTGAATCCTTCCCGCCTCTCTTTCTGGGAGTAACTTTCAGGAGAGGAAGTCTCCAGGCCACAGCTTCCAGAGGAAGCTGGTGTGCACACGAGGGGTACACACGAGGGGGTGGAGGCAGCCACCAAGCCTGGAGCTGACAGTGATAATTCTAGTAATGACCTTGAGGAGGTGAAGGGAAGTGGGTGGGGGTGGGGGTGGCTAGGGCAGTCAAACCCTAAACTGGAAGGATCTGTCACTGAAATGATTGCTTGGTCGAGACCTCTAATTTTTCTTCCTCTTCAGTCAGTCTTCTCTGGCCTCCTGGTACTGGATGTCCGGCTTTCGGGGTCAGCCCAAGAGAAGGATCTGAGAGTGGGACCCCAGGCACCTCACTCTTCCTGTCCAAATCACACCAAGAAAACACTGGGGGGAAGCAAAGACAGTGGCTTACCTTCACCGTGGGGTGCAACTGACCGAAGTTCTAAGGAAAAGTTCCTGACATGGTTTCTGCAAGGACTCTGAATTTCCTGATCACCATAGCAACCCAGGAGTCACGCTTCCAACAATGGGGCACCCCAGGACAGTTGTGCACTTTGCTGCATTTTGAGGTCTGGAAAATGCTTCTGCCCGTGACTCAGCTTTCCAGAACCTCCTCGGTGGGTTCCACAGAGTAGGGATTTTAAAACTTCTGCCTTTTTTATACAAGGGAGAAAACCCGATGTATAGTTCTAGGTGGGGCTGGGTCTTGAGCAAAAGACCCCTCTTTGAGTTCATCACGGTGACCCCAGAGACACACACAGGGGATGAGATCTCTGACTCGAAACCCACAGCCCAAAAGTCTCTGCCAGGGACCTGGGAGTTTAGATGCCCCCACGTGTCTTCACGTCTACTACCCACCCCCATCTGGGCACAAGGCTCCCACGTCTATCCACGCAACCCTTCCACTGGCCTCGAGTAACTTTCCCTAAGTGAAAGCGGACAAGTCTGGTAGTAGAAATTGTGACATTCATTTCTGCAAGGGCTGAGTAAGAGAAGGAATACATTAGACTCCTTTTCCTTCTAGAGAGGAAAAAATCTTTTGTGGATGTGATAGCAGTAATATCAAAATGATATTTTTGGTTGCATCGATTTCTCCTTGAATCTGCAGTGGAGGGGAGAGCGAGTGAGTCTTTTCCTTTTGTGGGTGGACAGAGGACCGTGCAGGCCGACTTTCCTGTGTTCAGGTCGGGGGTCCTGAGAGAAAGAGCCAGGGGCTGCACAGCTCTGTTGGCTGGACCTGGCTGCTACTGAGGGAACAGGAGAGAGGGAGCAGGAGAGACACAGTGAAGAGAAGGAGTCGGCTGGTGTCCTAGAGGCCTTTGAAGTCAGGATGGGGGTGACTCTGCTGCTGGGTTCCCCCATTTTTGTTCCATTCTGCCGCCAACCCCACCGTCTCCCAACTGGGCAGGAAAGATGACATTTAACTTCCCTCTCCCACTCCCGAGGGGAAATTCAATGTCCCCAAAGCCCCTGGTTGGCTGTCATACTCCCCCCTTCCTTTCCCTTCTGAGAGCCCTGGGGCAGCCTGAGATGTTCCCTTCCCTAACCCAAGCCTCCCTTCTATTCCCCCACTCCCAGCGTTTTGCATTAATATTTTCAGAAGAGTCTGCTTGTGTCCACACAGCCACCAAGAGAGAAATGTGGGTATTTGAGGCTCATAGATCTGTTAGCGTTTGAAGTGCACTAACAGCTAATGTTTATGGCAGGCCAGGCCTGAGCTCACACACTGGGTCCTGAGTAGCTCTTCAAGAGGGTGGCTCAATGCTCCCCAGCGTTATCATTGTGGAGGGGAAACAGGACAGACGTTCAGAGGGAGGAGAGCTCTCCATAAAGTTTCTCCTCTCCAGAAGAGGTTTCTGGAGTTCTGGCCACTGCCACAGTCTGGCAGGATTTGAACCCAGGCATCTGACTCTTACAAGACCAGGCTTCTCCTCCCAAGCCAGGGAAGGGAGGGTGGGGAAGAGCTGGTCGGTTGGGGGAGTGCAGAGGGTCCTTTTTAAGCCTCTAAAAGCACGTTCAGTCCAGAACTGAAGGCGGTTGTTCCCCGGGTCGTGGGGCAAAGACTCAGATCTCTTCCGATGTCACTATCCTTTCCCCCCACTGGGGAAGCAGAGAGTCCCAGAAGCAGCCTGCCGACGCAGTCTGGATTCCCTGGCGTTTATCGGGATAAGAAGGGGGACGGCAACTTGCTGGTGTTCTCCTTCCCAGACTTCACTGTTTTGTTCCCAAACCCTGGCCCATGTTGGCCACAGCCGGAGCCAGTACACACTGTCCCGCAGAAGGAAGGAGATAGAAGGGGTGGGATGGAGGGGGCGAGGAGAAGATGTGCCTGGCTCAGTTTCTGGAAACAGATGCTTGGGCTCCGAGAAGGTGAGGGCTTGCCCGAGGACACACAGCCCCTGCTGGAAATGGACCCAGCTCCTCACCTCTTCCCAGTCTCTGGCGCCATCGGGTAAAGCGTGAGAGGGAACCGCGGCCGTTTCCCGAGTGCGCACAGAAGCCGCGCCCCGTCTCCTCCCGGGCGGTGGGCTCAGCCTGCGGAGGGAGGGCGCCCCTGACAGGCGCGGAGCTCGCCCGGACCGGACGCGACTGCCCGGCCCCCTGCTCCCCGGGGGTCCCCGCCTGGGCGCTCGGCTTTCGGCTCTCGGGTCGGGAGAGCGCGCCCGGCGCGGCCCTTCTATCTTTGCTCCGTGGCGTTTCTCTCGCTGCCTCGACGCCCCCACGGGAGGTCACAGGAAGACCCCCGACCGCGCAGGGGCTCCAGACTCGGAACCGGGGTGGGGGGGGCGGACGCGTGTTGAAGGGGACCCGCGGCCTCTATGGCCGCGCCTTCGCTTTCCTGTCCCTGGACTATTCCTCCCGCCGTCTGGTCGCCCCTGGTGCGGCGCCGGCTGCCATACGTCCAGGTTAAGGAGGGAAGGGCTTCTTTAGAAGGAGGGGGACGCTGAGACCCAAACCTCACAAGCAGCGCCTCAGAGGGAGGCAAGGGATCCCCGCTCTCCCCTTGGTTTCCTCCATCCGGGTCCTCCCGGCTTCGGGAGGGATTCTTTCCGAGACTGCGGCCTCCCTTCTCCTTGCAAAGGGCATTCCCTCCCAGGCCTCCCCGGAGCTCCCACAGGTCTCCGGGATCCCCAGCTCCCTCCACCCCATGTCAGCAGACAGGCGCCAGGCTCAGTGTTTGGGGGTGCCTCGCAGACTTCTCACGCCTCCTTCTCCAACAATAGCTCCCACAAGAGCCCTGTGTCCTGACCCCCAAGGTTGAGTCTTGGTGAGTGCCCAGGACCCCGGAGCCTGAATGTTCCAGAGCGGGGCCAGTCTCACTGCATTCCTGCCCCCTCCCGGCCTCTGTCTCCTGACAAAGCTGGAGGTTCCAGAGTGCACACCTGGAGAGGTGGGTTTGTGTGTCTGCTTTCTGTGTGGCTGAATACGCCAGTACCTTTAAGCCTTTCTGCAAGCTGGTGTGTGTCATTTGTGGAGGGACTGTATGTGTCTCTGGGCTGTTGTGTTAGTTGTGCGTGTCATTGTGTGTGCTTCCTTGAGAGGGGGCATTAAAAATATTTACAGGTATACTTTTCCTCTTGGACCTTCTTAAGTGGAAATAATTGCGAGCTCATGGCTTAGGGGTCCTTGTGTATGTGTGGTGTGAGCTTGTGTGGGTCATTGTGGAAGATTGTGTGTGTGTGTGTGTGTGTGTGTGTGTGTATAGAGAGAATTAGTTTGTAGGGCAGCTACCACCCAAATATCGCTGCAGGTCAGAGGGTGTCCTGGGCTCATAACCTAGAGCTCAGCTCCCCCCTTTTTTATTGGCCATTTTTATGATTATTATTTTTACCAACAGCTCCACGTAGTGGCCTGAGGGCCTGCACCTCCTGGAAGGCAGTTGTGGTTCTGCTGTTCAGCCCAGGAGGCCGCAGGGGCCGTCTACAGGCAGCCTGGGCCACCCGAGTCTATATTTGGAAACAAATTCCACAGCCACTTCCTGGGAACTGGGCAAAAGGTGCTTGGGAATGGAGGGGACAGTGTTGTCAACACAACTCCGTCCCTGTCCCCAGTACTCAGGGGAAGCCTCCACACCCTTGGTAGGTTGGAAGTATCAGGTGCAAGATCTGTGCTGGGACTCAAACAAACAGGACAGATTGCTCACCTTGAAGGCACAGCTGAGGATGCAGGTAGTTAGTACACAAGCACCACCCTCCCACGGACCCACAGAGCACACCCCTTAAACTGTGCACATGTTCCCTGCACACAGAGACCCTTCTGGGTCTTCCCCCATCCCTAAATCCTAACCAGGTTTACTTCTTGGAAGTTCATTCATTGCACCAGCCTGGCTGTCCACACGTGCCTTGCCCCCAGGCAGCCTTTGACCTTGTCCCCCAAGTTTACTGCTCCCACTGCTCTACAGATGCCAGGATGACAGCTCCAGGGCTGGAATGATCAGAGACAGTTCCTTGCAGCAAATCTTTCCCGGGCTGGGGAATCTTTACCTGGGCTACTGAGCTGGTCCCTATGCCAGCTGCCGGCCACGTGCTGAATGTGGCAGCAACATTCTGGCCTCAACCCTCTGTCCCTGATGGCACGGGGCTCTCCTGCTTTCAGTGGCCTGGCCTCGCTCAAACACTGCCTCCCTGGTTTTCTGTCCCCTAGGGGTCAAGAAGGAAGATACCCCAAACCCAGCCACTTGGGAGTTTCTTAGAGCACACAAGGTCATGCACAGTCACCCTCTGCATGATCAGGTACAGCAGCATGCCACAAAAACACCCTAAGTCAGTCACACACACACACACACGTACAAGTACACACATCCCCATACCATTTCACACAGGCAGGTAACCACACAGCACTACTCATATACTCATCAGTCACTTACTCTCATATGCATCATCACACAACGACACACACCCACCGATGCACACCAGTTTGGATACACAATTCCATTCACATGCAACCACCCACAGGCTCACACCTGTGCATATGCGGACATCAATTTGGCCACACACACTCACAAGCTATTACACTTACACTCCCACTTACTTACCCTCACACACAGCCACTCACTGTCCCTCACCCCCGGTATATTCCGCCTCTTCAGTGTCAGACACACACAACACAACCAGGGCCACATGTGTGTGCATCGAATTGCTCACATACAGAGGCTTACGCATATTCCTGGTTACCTATATGCATGAGGTCACACACACATACACACACTCAGTTTCAAACCAGCCACACTCCCAATCCCAGGTCTGTCCCCCAAGTCACACGCATTAGTCCATACATACACACATGAATGCGCACACACACCCCGGTGGTTACATTCACACAGTCACTGCATCATCCCAGGGTCCACCACCCATCAATCTTGATCCTCATGTTCCTTTTATGCAGCCATGCACACAGACACACTCAGAGGTGGGCTGCCCCTGCCCAACCTGGCAGAAGTAATGGGCATGATTAGCAGGCATCCCCCAATGGCATGGCAAGGTTTGCCTGGAGAGACTGCTTTGATTCAACAGGCCCCACCCAGACTAGGAATGACCAACTCTGGAGGAGAAAGGACTTTGGGGTTTAGGCAGACAGAGGAAAAGCCTGTCTCCAGCTGCGTGCTGTACCCTCAGCCCATCCCTTCCTTGGGCATTTGTCAAGTCCAAGGATTTTGACATAGACCCATTGTACAGGGTAGGACTTGTAGCATTACTTAACCCAACTCTTTAATTGTACATATAGGGAAGCTGAGATGGAGAGGTGCAGAGAGAGGAAAAGAATTACTGAAGTTCCAGGACTTTGGAGCAGAGCTGAGGCTGGGACCTCCGTCTTCTGCCTCCAATGCAAGCCTAATGACTGCAACCTCTGGGAGGTTCCTAGATGCCCCTCCCACCTGGCCACCACCACTGCTGTCACCACCCAGTGGTCCCATCTAGCCTCCAAGGATGCCTGGACTATCTGACACTGAGCAAAAATGCACCAGATCGTGTCCCATCCTTGCTTACAACAAGCCAAAGGGCATCTCAAAAGTCTTAGAATAAAATTCCAACTCATTTTCATATCATGGAGGCCTTGCAGGAGTTGGCCCCTGCCTGCCACTTCCACCTCACATCCTTCCCCCTTTATTCCTCTCCATTCCACCTACCTCCTTCCCTGGTCCTCATCTGCACCAGCCTTTATTCCTACCCCAGGACCTTTGCACATGCCATGCCTTCAGCTCCCAGCTCTTCTCACAGCTGCCTCCTCTGTGGTCACCTCCACAGCAAGGCCAACTCTGACCCCCTGACTATCTAATTCCCTCTCTCCATCCCATCACCCTATTCTATTTCCTTCATAGCACTGGCCACTATTAGATGTTAATTTGCTTATGTATTTGTTTGTTTCCTCATCTGTAAAACAGAACTAACAATGACATTCCCACCTAGGGCTTTTGTGAGGATTAAGCAAGGGTTTAGACGCAAAGTCCTTAGGAGAGAGCTTGATGTCTAACAAGCATGATGCATTCACTGTCGGTTTTGTTATGTGCTTGTTTGTTACATTTTAACCTTAGACTCCAAGCTGAAAACAGAGGTCATGGCTGTCTTATCCCACATGGCATCCCACGTACCGCACACTATGCCTTTCACATAATCAACACTGGATGAATATGTGTTAAACAAAATATATGATGGCATTTTAACAGATGGACTCAGACCCTGGGTTGTGGAGACATATATAAACACGTGCAGATGCGCCTCGATTTATGATGGGCTACGACCCAATAAACTCATCGTAAGTCAAAAATATTGTTATATCAAAGATTCATTTAATACCCTGATAAACCCATTGTGAAGTCAGAAAACAGCAAGAGCCATCTGCATAAGAAATTGATAAAGTGCATAGGGCTATAGCGCTCTCCTCCCTCCATGGAAGAAAAATAAAAACACAAGTTCGAGTTATGATAAGTTTGGAGGGAAAAATAACCCTTCTTGCAGCATATTTCTGAGCCTTGCCACCCTGAGGTGCCTCCTCCCTCCCTGCGCCAAGCACCCCTCGTCCCTGACTTCCCTCTCGCATTCTCTGAGCCTTTCTTTGGTCCACCCTTCCGTCTCTTCCCAGGAGCCTGGAAAAGGAGGCAGCAGATAAGTGAAAGTGGTATTTTTATAGACTGATAAACCCCATGCTTATCTAGAAAGCTCCATCCCATCTCCCCCAAGTGTCCCTAATTGGCCGTTTGTCCAATGCCCTGTCCACCAGGGCTGCAGACACCCTGGGAAAAGGTGACTTAGGAAACCACCCTGCCTGGGTTTCTTGCCTCTGTTCTATTCTCCTTCTGCTCTTCCCCTTCAGAGGGGGCCCACCCCATCCCCCGCCCCCAGGAAATCTTTGCCAGAGAATTTGAGGACACAGGAGTGAGGTGAGAGGAGATGAGGAGAGGGTTGAGGGAAGGGAGGGGCTCAGACTTCCCCAAGTGGCTTTGCTGTGCCACTATTTAATGATGCTAACTATATTAAATTCTATACTCTAGCAGCCTCTTAAATCCGTTTATGGCCCATGCTGGACCCTGAGCTGTAATAATAATAAAAATAAAATAAAGGATTTATGCATCCAGGGTGTGGACCCGTTGCGGGCAGAAAAGAAAGAGCTGTTTCGAGCTGATTTTGCTGGCCTGTTGCCCACACTCTGACCTCCTGTTTTCCCTGGGTGGAGGCTCCCAGGAGCAGTGAGGAGAGCCGGCTTCCTGGCAGGAGGGGAGATTGTGGGAAGCGAGAGCAAAGCCAGCTTAAAAGGAGAATGGGCTGGGCTCTTCTCAATGCAGTGTCTCCACTTCTATCTCTTGGCTCATGGAGAAGAGTGTTTCTGTATTACGTGGCCTGAGCAGATCCAAACCCACATTGTGACAAGGAGTTGAAGAGGGCACAGGTAACTGGAGTGGAAGCTGCCTCGCCAGGAAGCTGAGCCCTGTGGTGAAGCTCCTAGGCATGAAGCCTGTTCAGATATTGGCCCTGTCACCTCCTAGTTATGTGAACTTAGCAAGTCACTTCGTCTTGCTCGGCCTCAGTTTCTCAATCTGTACAATGGGGCTCATAAGAATATCTGCTTCAAGTCGTTGTTGTAAGGGAAAAAAAAAAGAGACATGGTGCAATCATGTGCCACAGAATGACATTTCCACCAACAACAGACTGCACATAGGATGGTGGGCCCCTAAAATTATAGTACTGTATTTTTGCTGAACATTTTCTATGGTTAGATACACACATGCTTGCCATTGTGTTACAATTGCCTGCAATATTCAGTATGGTAGCATGCTGTGTGGGTTTGTAACCTAAGAGCAGCAGGCCATGCCATCTAGCCTAGGTGTGGAGTAGGCTACCCCATCCAGCTGAGCGTAAGCACACTCTAGGATGTTGGTGCAACAATGAAATCACCTAAAGACATGTTTCCCAGAATGTTTCCCTGTCTTCAAGTGATGCAAGACTGGATATGTCAAACATCTGGCACAGCCATAGAGCCCATCTTGAGGCGTATACTGCTCTGAAGAACACCCATCCTCACCAGACAAGCAGAAACGGGCTTTACCCAAGCCCCAGCCCATGGTGAGGGGAGAAGGGCAGGAACAGGACTCAGCAGCCGCATGGGTAACTGGTCCCCTGGAAATTGTTAGTACCAACTCACTAGTATCTGGAAGGAGAAGCTGAGCCGCCCCTCCCCACAGTTTCTGAGGAGTGGGAGGCAGGGCGAGGATAGAAGGGGGAGGCAAGAAATGCTCGTGGTCTGGTCTGAATGGCCTGAAGACCCCTTACCCCAGTCTCAGGGGAGGCTGTTCTGTAACTGATCATAATTGTGGGGCAGGTGCACCCCTTGGGCTGCTGTAGCCCTTCACCCATATCTCTGCTCAGTGCTTAAGGACCTAAATGCAACCATTGATTTCCAGACCTGTCTCCCCAGGGGAGACAGCCCTCTGGGGGTAGGAACTGTCTGATTGTTGTCTCCTAGCTCCCAGACCATCAAGAAATGCTCATTTACATGCTTGCAGTCCCAGCACTTTGGGGGGCCAAGGCTGGAGGATTACTTGAAGCCAGGAGTTCTAGACTAGCCTGGGCAACAAAGCAGGATCCTGACTCTCCAAAAAAATTTTAAAAATTAGCCAGGTGTGGTGGTAGCACCTGTAGTCCTAGCTTTGGGAGGCTGAAGTGAGAGGATTGCTTGAGACCAGGAGTTCGAGGTTACAGTGAGCTATGATCATGCCACTGCATTCTAACCTGGGTGACAGAGGGAGACCCTGTCTCAGAAGGAAGGAAGGAAGGAAAGAAGGAAGGAAGGAAGGAAGGAAGGAAAGAAGGAAAGAAAGAAGGAAGGAAGAAAAGAAGGGAGGGAGGGAAGGAAGGAAGGAAGGTAGGAAGGAAGGAAGGAAGGAGGGAAGGAAAGAAGGAAGGAAGGTGCTCATTGAGTGAATAACAAAATGACTGAACGAGGAGGACTGGGACCTCTGGCTAGGTGGTCCTAACATTCAGTGTTGATGAGGCCAGAGTCAGGGGCTAGGAGTGACAGTGTTCCATTTTTCTGCTAGTTGTGCCATAACTCTTACTGCTTGATTACCCCCCATCAGGAAGCTATAAGAACACACTAGGAACCTATGAAGGATTTATTACATTTAGTATCCCAATTTTGCATGTCACCTCCTACGCATGCCCTTGGGTAGTCCCTTCCCATGCTGACTCTAGACTTGGTCTCTGTGACTTGCTTTGGCCAACGGGAGAGTAGCAAACTGGACACCTTATGTATTTCCACCCTCTTGTCTGTTTGATTTCTTTATGTGAACGATTCTGGGCTAGCCTGCTGGAGGACTACTACTACAACTGTGGCTGAGTCCACCCAGTTGTTTCAGCCAAGGCTCTAGATATGTAAGAAAGCCCAGCTAAGATCAGCAAAGCCACCTTGCCTACTGCAACTGATCACACATACCTGAGTGAGCTCCAACTGACAGGCCCATCTAGCTAACCCAGAGACTCATAAGCAAAAATAAATATGTGTTGTTGGAAGCTGCTGATGGTGTTGGTGGTTATTTGTTACATGGCGTTATTGTGGCAATACAAATAATCTATCATTTATAAATATAAATAAATAAATGATAGATTCTTGAGCTACATCCAGCCCTGACTGCTCCTACATTCCAGTTTGGCAAGAAGAGACATTTTGAGGTTTCACTTGCAAACGTTCAGAACTTGATTTTAATTTCAATGGTTGGTTATTTAAAGCATCAGAAATAGATTGGTGCTCCTGGCTTCAAAACTATGGAAACTGGAGCTGACAAGAATTTCAGTAAGTCTAGGTTTACACTAAAGCAATTTCCTGGTTCATCTGAGTCATAAAGACCCGGGTTCATAGTGAGGCAGAAGGGATGGAAGCCCATTCTGAAAACTATACCAGATTTTTTTGTAGCACAAGTCATGCCATAGTGAACAGCATGCATTTCCTCCTCTGGTTACAGCATCCTGATTTTTCCTTCCTCATTCTCGTTACCCAGTAGGTGGCCAATTAGCAAATTCCATTTCCCAGCTGTGATGATTAGTTCAAAAGTAGGCATGTGTCGAATTCTATCCAATCAGAGGTTAATGTGGGATTTTAGCTAGAAATACTGGGAAGAGAAAGAAAGCATCTCTCTACTGGCCTTAGAATTTTAAGGCTAGAAAGCTTAGCGATACCGATCACCATCTTGTAACCACAAGGGGAGAGTTTACCCTTACCAAACAGACAAGTGCCTGGACATCCTAGGGCTTGTTTCTTCCATCAGTAAAAAGAGGATTATAATTCGGTCTCCTCATAAAATTGTTGTGAGGGTTTGAATGAGTTAATACATGAAAAGTACCAGGCAAATGACCCATAAATATTAGCTATTGTGATTTATTCGATGGAATTATTGATCTAGATCAGTATCTGATATTCAACTTGCAACAACTAATAATCATACATATGTGTGTGTGTGTGTGTGTGTGTGTGTGTGTGTGTGTGAGATATTTTTCAGGTTCACATGGATGTTAGCAAACATATCTATAGCATCCATAAACCCGGGCTCAAGTCCTAGCATTGACAATTACACACTATTTATTTATTTTTGGTAGGTTAACAAGCTGCCTGAGCCTTGGTTTTGAAATGTCTGATATCAAGGTAGTTACAGGACTCACATCATCTGTTAGGAAAATAGTTGAATATCCTGAAAACTTTGTGTCAGGTACAGTGCCTGGCACATAATGAGTGTTCAACAAATGTTACTGATTTTTCCTTCATTTTTTTCCCCTTGATACTTGTTTTAAATAACAGGTAAGTACTTATACATTGCAGTATACAACCTTGGAGCTGAGACCTGTTGGACAAGACAAATCACCCACAATTTCTGCTGTAGATAACTTGACTCAAGTCTCTAGGGAAAGGTGGGACATGTTTTTGGAAAGAGGAAGCTTTCAGATGCAACATCAGCACATGCTACATTCCCAAAAGTAACTATAAAAGAAGCTGCTATTGTAAAATGTCTTCAGCAGCTCAAAGTCCAAAAGCAAGGGTGTGGGCTCAAACACCTGGAGGCAGCTCAGGCACTGTTTTATGACAATGCAGCTGTCCAAATGCAGTCCCTCCCCTCACACACCCCCATGGCTCGTAAAGTAGCCATGCTCCAATGTATATGAAGAATTAGTGAATGCATGTGCTTTGACACATGTCCTGTGAGTGTTCAGACATTTACTCAGAGCAACTTACATTTCAATCAAAGAAGATAATAGCGCAGCCCACATGAATCACGGGAACAACATCCTCTGCTCCCAAGAAGGTCAGTCTCCATTTATTTATGTCAAAGCCTTATTTCCCTTCCATACTCCTACAAAGGAAATCAAACAGTAGAGGGATGCAATATACCAAGAGACCCCTGGGACGTTATTAAGTAATAATGAAGGATGGTCTTGCTGACACCTGACCTATAGTTCCTCTCCTGCTGGATTATGAAGGGAGTTCAAAGGTCAGCTCTAAAGCCAAGGTGGCTTGCTAAAGAGTTGAGATGTCTGAAAAGGGGCCTTTCATCTTTGTGTTCACATTCTGTCTGAGAGACATTATCATCTGCTTGGAGGTGGGTGACCAGAGGATGGAGCTGGTGGTTACTCATCCCAGCTGCAGCTCAGTTTTCACATCTCAGTACCCCTGGGCAGAGTTGCCTGACATTTACATGGTCACTCATGCATTCAGTGAATATTTGTTTATAATCCAATATTGCAACACCTCTTGGCCCATGCACTAATGTCTTCTTTCATTGACATAGAAGAAAAGGAATGGGAAAGCTTTTAGCAAGATCTAGTATGATGTGAAAACAACCTAATTTCTCTTGGACTTTTGGGGCTTTGGGGAAAGAGTATGGGTAGGGAAGAGATCTTCAATGCAAAAGCACATTTTGAATAAAGTTTTCAAAAGCTGGATCCCCCTGTGCAAGGATTTATTGCATCATGATTCATTCTGAGCCTAGATAGCCTTGGGGGACCATGAATAAGTTATTAAGCCCCTCTGAACCTCAGTTTCCTCTTCTGTAAAATGACTATAGTAGTACTTATCTTCTAGAATTGCAGGTAGGATGAAGTAAAATATTCGTGCATAACACTTAACATTCCACCGACGGAAGGTTACCAAATGTAGTAAAATTGCTGTTCTTCTCTGTGCTGTATGTGTAGGACTGAGACAACCTAACTTACAGAAAAGTCTTTAGGCCTTTCAAGAGGGGGAAAAAATCAATCCCAAATAAATTACTTCTCAGCTTCCCTGACTGAATTTGAAAAGAAGCCATGAATACCCATCATGCAAGGGTTGTACAAGGATTAGGGGTTAGGTTTGCAGAGCACCTGGGCCTGTGGAGAAACTCAGGAACTGGATGTTGGGTATGAACATCATACTAGATCTCGCTTAACGCTTCCCCATTCCTTTTCTTCTGTGTCAAGGAAAGAAGACATTAGTGCATGGGCCAAGAGGTGTTGCAATATTGGATTATAAACTCAGGAACTGGATGTTGGGTATGAACTGTAATCATAAGTGACAAATCAGATCAAGGAGCCCCTAGGACAGGCATTAGTTCACTGCTATTCCATTAACACCCTCTTTCAGCTCAAATATGGGCACTTAGTTAATGCACTATGAGTCTATAGCTGCAGCACCTTTTCTACCCCATTTCTCTAAGCCAAGTGAAAGAAATTTAACAGACAGAGATTTGAGCTATACATGGAAATTATGTAATGCCCTAACCTCATCTTAATCTAATTTCAACCTCCAGAGCTACAAGCAGGGGCTTGTAATTTAAATAAATATCAACTGTCTACTGTACGCCTGAAACCATTCTTGGTGCTAATGTTACAGTAGTTACCAAAACAAATAAACATCACTGCCCTCAAGAAGCTCATATTCTAATGCTATGCTAGTCAATCACTAATGCATGAGAGAGTTACACAACTCGATATTGACTGTATCATCCCCAGCTTTCTCTCAAATGCCATTCTGGAAAGAACCATGCATGCAGATCTCCATTTACCATGCAAAGGGGGGAAATCTACCCATATTTAGAAACAGAAGCCATTGCCTTGTTAAGATACGATGTGGTCATGTGCTCTTTGAGATGTGGCCAGGCCATATTTTCTGGCTTTGGACCCCTTCCCTACCTTGGGGATGTGAATCTTCTCTTTCTCTCTCTCTCTCTAATTTACTTTTAAATAAACTATATTTTCTAATCTGAAAAGAAAAAAGAAATAGAGATACACATACATGCATACACATATATAGCCTGAGATACAGAACACGATTTGAGTGCCGACACTGTATCAGGTATCTTACTGAATGCCCCACTTACTTTAAGTCAGGTTAATCCTCACAACAATCTATTAAATAGGTACTGTTCTTTGTCTCTTGTTTATGGATGAAGATACTTGATCAGAGAATAAAAGTGATTCGATTTAATAAAGAATATCTTCAGAACTTCACCACAATTGGCATGCATAAGTACAGCTTGTGAGTAAAACCTCAATTATTGGAATGGATTAGAGAGCATGAAATAAATTCAGAGCAGTTAGAGTATGGAACACTGGGAATGGTTCAGGTGTAAGCGGTGAGATAGAGGAAGCCAAAGGTCTTTATGCTTTTTCAGAAAAACTATCTTCCCGAACAAATCTTTAAAGGAGACCAAAATTTGCAAGCAGACTTACAGATACACAGCCAGCTGAAGATGACCTAAAATGGACTGTGGTATTGAGGTAGTGCCAAAGAGTCACATGGCCTTGAAAACTCAGCCCCATAAAGGCTTGGCCAACCAACCTCATGGAACCATGAGCCAGCAGACACGGGAAACAACCTTTGTCCAAAGACCATTTCCATGGAGTTCACAGAAGCCAAAGATATAGAGCAATTTTGTATTAAGTGCCTAGTGAAAAAGCTGTCACCTTCCAAAGGACTAAACATTATGCCTGCAAAAATGCACATGGAAACATCAGGCAAATTCACACAGAGGGACATTTTCCAAAACAACTTGTTTGTACTCTTCAAAAAATGTCAAGGTCAAGAAAGACAAAGGAAAACAGAAATTCTTCCAGATTAAAAGAGAACAACATGTCCAGGAAATGTAATTCATGACTCTGGATTGGATTCTGAGTTGGTGGGGGGTGGAAGGGGTGGGATAGTCACGAAGACCATTATTGGGACAATTGGTAGAAATGAAATGGGAATTTGTGGATTTGGTAATAGTGTTGAATCAGTATTAAGTTTTCTGACTTTGGTTATTATGCTAGGATTGTGCAAGACAAAATCCTTGTTTTTAGCAAATACTTGCTGTTGTATTTAGAATAAAGAGGCACACTGTCTCAAACTTACTCAGATGATTCACTGAAAATTATTTATATGAAAAGAAAGAGAGAACTATCTGGAAGGATCCTGTCTGATGATGAATCCAACAGAAAACAGAGCCAACAGATGAACAGGCACTGCTTATTGGGATCCTTTGATCCAAATAGAACTGAAGTTGACATGCCCTGAGATTTCTCAATTTCTTAAACCAATAGTTCCTGCCCTTAACAATTTTAATTTTGGCTGGGCACAGTGGCTCACACCTATAATCCCAGCATTTTGGGAGGCAGAGGCAAGAGGATTGCCTGAGTCCGCAGGTTCGAGATCAACCTAGGCAAAATGGAGAGACCTCATCTCTATGATAAATTAAAAAAAAACAGCTAGCTGGGTGTGGTGGTACACACCTGTAGTTCTGGATACTTGAAAGGCTGAGGTGGAAGGATCACCTGAGCACAACAGATCAAGGCTGTGGTGGCCATGAGCATGCCACTGCACTCCAGTTTGGGAGACAGATTGAGATTTTGACTTAAAAAAAAATTTTGTTTCAGCCAATTTTTGTTGTGTTTCTGTGAGCTGAGTGAAGTCAGTTATGAACTTCAAGTCCTGCTGATTATTGTGATATAAGGTAGGACCACTACATTGCAGGCACTGTACCAGACAACAGGTATACAAAGACAAGTAAGACTCAGTCCTCTTAATGACTTCACAATGTCCAAATAAGAAGATAGACAAACAAGCAAACAAGTACAATACAGACCAAGTTTCTCTAAACCAAAAATCCAAATTCCAGCATGCTCCATAATCCAAAATTTTTTGAGTGACAGTATAATGCTACAAAAGGAAAATTCTACCCTTGACCTCATGTGATGGGTCACAGTCAAAACTCAGTCAACATTTTGTTTCATGCACAAAATTGTTTTAAAATATTTTGTATAATGACCTTCAGCCTATGTGTATAAGGTGTATATAAAATATAATTGAATTTTGTGTTCAGACTTTGGTCCCACCCCTAAGATATCTCATGTATTTGCAAATATTTCAAAATTTGAAAAATTACAAAATCCAAAACCTTTCTGGTCTCAAGCATTTCTGATAAGGAATACTCAACTACACAATACCATCTGAATGTTCTCAACCTCTCCTTGCTTGAAAAAATCTCTTCCCTTTTCTCCACCTATAAATTTTTTTTTTTCCAAGCCAGGGTCTCACTCTGTCATCCAGGCTGGAGTGCAGTGGCATGATCACAGCTCATCACAGCATCCTGGGCTCAGGTGATCCTTCCATCTCAGCCTCTAGAGTAGTTGGGACTACAGGCACGTGCCACCACACCTGGCTTTTTTTGTTTTTGTATTTGAGATGTTGTTACATTGCTTTGGCTGGTCTCAAACTGCTGAGCTCAAGCAATCCTCCTGCCTTGGCCTCCCAAAGTGCTGGGATTACAGGTGTGAGTCACCATGTCCCGCCCAAATTCTTATTTTTCCAGGCCATGTGAATCCTCCACAATGAGCCTTATTAGCCACAGTTTTCATAGTGATCATCAAATATTACCTTCTGTGAAGCATGATAAATAACACATGTCCTACTATGCCAACTGCATTCATAGCTCATTAGGAATAAAGTACATAGAGACTGTTATGTAATAATAATTAATAAATGTTTTTGGAATTCATCAAACCTCATAAATAATCTAGTTGGTGGTTGGATGAAAGGTATGGATGGGTATGTGGTCATGAGGTGGGGAGATTAATGACATTCTCTAAGGCAGAGTAGCTGAAAACAGATTTCTAGATGAACATTAATTTCTCAGACCTGATAGACCATTAGAAACATCTAACAATGTTAGCTACATTTTGAGCCATGAATCTGGGCCAGAAGCTCTGTAGAACATTACAGCCTCATTTAAAATGACTGCATTTCACAGAATCTTAGAATCCTTACCTCAGAATTACAATGGGTCGAATTGCTATGGATTAGTCAGTCTTCCCATGTGATAACCACATTCTTGAATGACAGCATTTCTGTTAATTTGCTAAGAAGGTAATGAGGAGATCCTGTTCCAATCCAGGATCCACTATTATTTTTTGTGGTTTGTGTCATCATCATCCAAAACTTGGATCTAAATAGAGCCCAAGCCCATGTATCTGGCTAACCACCAAAAGTACAAGCAGCAACTTCCCAGGGATATATATATACTCTATATGCCTTGTATTGGTTTGCTGGGATTGCCATAACAAAATACCATAGACTGAGTGGCTTAAACAACAGAAATGTATTTTCTCACAATTCTGGAGGCTAGAAGTCCAAGATCAAGGTGTCAGCAGGGTGTCATTCTGTGGCTTCCCTCCCCGGTGTACAGATGGCTGCGTTTCCCCTGTGTCTGTACGTTGTCTTTTCTCTGTCTTTGTTTTT
This sequence comes from Carlito syrichta, assembly GCF_000164805.1. Classification (NCBI taxonomy): domain Eukaryota; kingdom Metazoa; phylum Chordata; class Mammalia; order Primates; family Tarsiidae; genus Carlito; species Carlito syrichta. The sequence goes on from NW_007253890.1 coordinate 471,290, forward strand.
GTCTGTGTCCTAAGAACACCAGTCATATTGGATTAGGGCCCACCCTAATGACCTCATTTTACTTTAATTACCTCTTTAAAGGCCTTGTCTCTAATTATAGTCACATTCTGAGGTACGAGGAGATAGGTCTTCAGAATATAAATTTTGGAGGCGCATAAGTCAGCCGATAACACATTTTTACTTACTTGCTGAAGCACTTAATATTTGCCAGGCGCTGTGCTAAACACATTGCATGCCTGATCTTATTTAATTCTCACAACAACCCCATGAAGATGGCACTACCTCCTCTTTTTACTGGTGGATAAACTGAGGCTCAAAGAGATTAAGTAAACTAAATACAGTTACACAGTTGCTAAATCTTAGCATGGAGACTTTTTTTTCCCCCACTCGCCTCCCTACAGCTCCAAGTCTCTCTTCCAGCATGGAGACTTAAATCAAGTGTGACTGACACCAAACCCCATATCATCATCATCATCATCATCATTACTAGTATGAGTCGGCGTCTCACTGTCACCCAGGTTGGAGTGCAGTGACACGCTCACAGCCACCGCAGCCTCAACCTGAGACCTAGCTCAATCTCCCAAATAGCTGGAACTACAGGCATACACCAGCATGCCTGGCTAATTTTCTGATTTGTTGTAGAGACAAGGTTTTGCCAAGTTGCCCAGGCTGGTCTTGAACCCGTGAACTCAGGCAATCCTCTCACGTTGGCCTCCCAAAGTGCTGACATTACAGGCTTGAGCCACCACACCCAGCAAACCCTACATTCTTAACACCACCTTAAAGCGTCCCATACTCTGGTCATTCTCAAGATGATTTTAGGTGTCACCAGATGAACTTTAGAAGACAGTGTTAATATTTATATATTTCTTTTAGTGTATATTATTTAAAAAAGAAAACTAACCCACCAAGTTCATGATGGCTTCTGATGAAGCCAAAGTAGATATGTAGGTTTAAAAAAGTGAATACAAGAGAAAATGGAATAGATGGTGCTTGGATGTGACAAAAATCAGGAAGTGAGTTTAACAGTAGCTGAATTTTGGAAAACAATGACTTTAATGAGATACAAATTCATACAATCACATTATAAAGCCACCTGTTTACTCTTTGTCAGCTTAACACCCATACTCATCTTCCTAAACTATATTTAATCTCCAACTAAGACAATAGTAAAGTCTTACATCTACCTAACACAACACGACTACCCCTACACACAACTGAAGCAGGCTAACCTTTTCTCCACAAGAAAAGATAAACTCCTTTTGTCTTTGAGGGATGCTCATTTTTCTCCTAGCTGATTTATGCAGATATAAACATAAAACATCTACTCCATCACACACTGGGCCTGTTTCCCTCTCTTCTCTCTCTCTCTCTCTCTCTCTGTCTCTCTCTCTCTCTGTCTCTCCCCACTCACAGGCCTTCTATTCCTACACGTTGCCTGTTTCTTTCTATCTCTGTCTCTGTCTTTCCTCTCTCTTCTCTCTCCCTTCCTCTCTTCCCTTCCCTTCCCTTTCCTTTCTTTGCCTTCTCTCTCTCTTTCTCTCTCTTTCCTCAGCCCTTTTATTCCCACACCACCAACCTTTGGAAAAGGAAGCCAACCATTATACCATTAGGACTTGGCTGAAAGAGCAGGTCTGAACCGCTGGTTGAGTTTCCTTCTGATTTTCTCCCTTCCCCCAGGAGATGTTGCATTGTTTCCCCGCCACCAACAGCAGCCAGCATCTTTCATCAGTTCTTCACCATGGATTCTGGGGCTTTATTAGCAAATGAAAATGGCCCATTTCCAGCTGACATCAATGGGGTCTCAGCTAGGAGCAGAACCAGAGCGTTTCCTGTGGCCCCAGTCTCAGACAAACCAGTTTGAAGAGGAGCCAGTTGGCTTTACTCAAGCTACCAGTGAGCTATTTTTGACATAAAAAGAAGCTGAATTTAGCTGATAACTGATTAAAAAAATTTTAAACACAGCTAGTTTGGGTTTTAATATCTTGGCCGTGGTGGAAGTTAGACAAAGGAAAGATAAAAAATTTATTTGGGAAAGTTATTTTGAAAACAACTGAATCCCATCGGGTAACCATTTGCAAAACAACTGTTTGCTTGAGTTACATCTGGGTATCTCCCTCCCTCTCCCATCTTCCTGCTACCTGAATCAGTTTATGTAGGAAAGCAAAACCTTAATACTTTCATGAGCCTGAAGTTGTCACCACAGTGAGAAAAATTCCATTAACACACTAATATGGTATGTTCCCTTCCTCTCCGAAAGCAAGCTCATTTCAAAAGTTAAGATAAAACTTTTTGAAATATTTCAGGTACATATGTAACAGAAAAATAGTTTCTGGGTGTTTGGTCACAAAAGAGTATCTTTAAATCTACTTCTGAACTTTTATATTCAATAATTCAAAAAAAATCCACACCGTTTTCCCATCTATTTCTTCATAGCAGCCTTATCTTGCAAGGCAAGAAAATATCATTATTTTTCCTTGAGACCTGGAGAATAAAACACCCAGAAAGTTGGAGGATCTGCCTAGGATCAGCAGCTGTCAGCTGGTTCAAAGTGGTTTAATTTTGTATTTCAAGTCTCTGCTTCCTTTTGCCCTCTCTGGGTTGTTTGGAGTGGTTTGATATAAAAATTTAACAGAGGTTCCTTTTGCTTATTTTCAAGCCTATAAATGAGATAACAGCTAAGAAGAATTGTCCAGTTCAGTCCTAGAAATCATTTTTCAGCTTTGGAATGTTTAGCCTTGACTAGGGTCTAGCCAATATTGTCACAGTACAATGTAACAGTCATACTCTTATTACTACATATGTCAGTGACTAGCTAGTGTGTGTTTGCCATGTACAATTTCTTTGTTCTCTACCTCAACCTTTCTGAGCTAGCTCTTATGTTCCTATTTTACAAAGGAAGAAAATGAGGCTCACCAAAGTGAAGGCTGCCTAAAGTCATGCATGCAAGTGTTGACAAGGAAAATATTTAGTAGAGTTGCCGTGTGCATAGTCAACATTCCAGCAGTTCTGCTTTTTGGTATCTACCTGAAAAAACTCTTGCATATAGACTAATCAATGACATATATGAACAAGGAAATATAAGGATGTTCACTGTAGTGACTATTTTTAAAAATCTAAAAATCTATCATTGAGGAAGTGACCTTGAGGTAATTACTTAACTCTGTGTGTCTCAGTTTCCTTATCTAGTTCATGAGAAAAACAGTAGCAACTATTTCACAGATGTGAAGATTAGGTGAGTTCATTACATAAAATAGAATAGGGCTTGGAAAGTGTTATGCAAGTATCAGCTGGAATTACTATTATATAATAGCTTACTATGCTGCACTTAAGATGAATTAAATATATGTATACAATATTTGCAATTATATGGCTATGTGCAGTGGCTCACACCTATAATCCCAGTGCTTTGGGAGGCTTGAGGAAGGAGGGTTGCTGGAGCCAGGAGTTTGAGACCAGCCTAGGCAACATAGTGAGACCTCATTTCTACAAACAATAAAATAATAATAAAAAAATTAGCCAGGCATGGTGGTGCATGCCTATAGTTCCAGCTACTCAGAGACTGAGGCAGGAGGATTGGTTGAGCCCAAGAATTCGGGGCTACAGTGAACTGTGATCATGCCACTGCCTTCCAGCCTGAGTGACAGAGTAAGAATCTGACTCAGAAAAAATTTTTGCAGTTATATATTATCTATGTATTAATACATGTTAGACTCACAAATATAATCTTGAGTGAAAAAAGCAAATGGTAGAGCTGTGTATATATATATAAGATTTATGCAAATAAAAAATACAAATTAAAATTTTATATTGCATAGGGACAAATGCATAGTTTATACAAGCATAAGGAAGTGGACTGCAGATAATTTACTAAAATTAGGATAGTGGTTACCTCTAAGAAGAGGAAGCAACAGAAATAAGAGCTCAGAAAAGGGACTTTAACTTTACAGTATTTTGCTTCTGTTATTTTTGTTAAAAATGTTTTTGAAGGGAATATGTCCACATAAGTGTTTTTTTTCTGGGTCTGAGTACATAGGTATTTGGCATATTAATCTATGTACTTTTCTGTATTTAAACAACTTTTTAAAGTATAAAGAAATATCCCACAGAGTTTGTGTTTTTGTTGCTATGAGACGCTCACACTTAGCATATTTGTGATCTTGCTATCCCTCTATTTTTTGGCTTCTTTCCTGGCAAGGGAGAGGGATAGGTTTTATTTGCTAGTGACCAAAAAAGAAAAAAAAAAGCATCATTTATATCCAACTGTACCATGATCTTCTTGAAGAACTATGAAGTCATTTTCAAAACCCATCTCCAAGGAAGAGCCCAGCATTTGATGTTGTACCCATAAGGAACAGAGACTTTCATCCACACCCTAAACCACAGACCCTAGGCATCAGTAAGCACTTCATCGCCAAGGAAATCACAAAAGAATGCAGAGAAATAGCATTTCTAAGGGTCCCTTGATATTTTACACAAAGTGAGGATTTAATTTTGGGAAACAACACTTGAACATACTTCTAAAAGGGAATGAATTTTTATCCAGAATAATTCATTTCCAAAGTCGATAGTTTATAATTTGTGCACAACCTTTTATTTGTAAATGATACCCTACTTATTAATATGGCCACAAACATTTTCAAAATGTAATGCAAATTTCCTTTCTTATTGAGGTCTAACCACATACAATGTGACCAGGTTCCGGGTTCAGGCATTTATTTCAACTGTTTATATAACGCATATACACAGTCATAACAGAAATACCAGCTCTATTTTGTACAACACCATCCCCAATCTCTCTATTAGGAAGAAGCCAGGATTAGAAAAAATGTTAATGTCTTTCCCCTTTTCAGACACACCAAGTTGAAAGATACATCCACTGGTGGTGAAATCATAATTTCTGACTTTTTTTTTTCTAGCAATGGTCTAAGACATTGTCGCCTACACTGCACCAGGAAGCAACCTGGTAAGGGAGAGTGCACAGCCATGCATATGAAATAGAGCACAACTATGTATTAAAATAACTACAACTAATATTTATTGAGCTTTTTCTTGGTGACAGGCACAACCCCAGATGCTTTCCATGCTTTAGTATATTTAATCCTCATAGGAAACATTTCAGGCAGGCACTACTATCAACCTCTTTTACAGACTAGAAAGCCAAGGCAGAGAAATAGACAATGTAGCCCAAGTTCAAATAGCTAAAAAGTCATGGACCCGTGCATAGATCCAGAAACCTGAGCTCTTTCTTACTAGGTCATGGTTAGATGTTGAGTCTAAAAGGTAATCATTCAAATGTTTCAAAATTAATCATGCATAAATTATATCCCCAAAAATGCACAAGAAATTAGTCATAGTTGGAGTTGCCTTGAGGAAGAAAACTGGAGAACTGGGGAAGAGGCTGAGACAGAGAAGTATTTTCTTTCTTTCTTTCTTTTCTTTCTTTCTTTCTTTTTTTTTAAGTTGGAGTCTCACTCTGTCACCCAGACTGGAGTGCAATGGCATGCTAATGGCCATCACAGCCTCGACCTGCTGGGCTCAGGCTATCTTTCCACCTCAATCTTCTAAGTAGCTGGAACTACAGGCATGCACGACTATGCCTGGCTAATTTTTTTGGTTTATTGTAGAGATGAGGTCTCGCCAAGTTGCCCAGCCTGGTCTCGAACTCGTGAGCTCAGGCAATCCTCTCACCTCAGCCTCCCAAAGTGCTGGGATTATAGGCGTAAACTACCGCACATGGCCCAAGAAGTATTTTCACTATACTAATTTTTAAGTAGAATTTGAATTTAATTTTTACAACACACAGTACATATGAAATTAGTACACATTTTGTACCTTAGATGTGCAGTACCGTGGACATCCTAGGTGTTCAAAAGCTATTTGCTGACTTGGCCATAAGTTAGTCTCACATGCCAAAAAATATAATTCCTGGGTATCTTCCAGGGGTGTTGCTCTAGTAGCAGAGGAATGCATTTGAAGTTTGAAGGCATCACCTGCAGAAGCCCAAACCTCAGATAAGAGGAAATTTGGTTAACAGCCCCAGCTCCTATGTTTAAGGACTCCCCGCAGGAATCTTGGCCTCACATCCGGATCTTTAACCGAGAACTTTTCCAAAGCCAAATTCTCACACCCCATTACCTTTCAGGGCTTAGTGCTGGCTCCGGGAATGAAAACCTGCTAGGATTTATGGGAACTGCTATAGAAGCTGGAGAAAGGGACAGGACTTGGGAGTCCACGGGTGGGTTTCCTGTGAACTGCTCAGGGACGTGTCTGACTTATTTCTGTCTCCATGGAGTCCACCATTCCATGCTGTCTGCCACTGTGTATTCCAGCAAGTCATTTTTGGAACCACATTAGAACCAGTTGGCCTGTTTGGGTCTGGACTTAGCTGTTTGTTTTCCAGCATTTTATTTCCATTTATCCCATTGTGAGTGGTGGGAGATGGGGTGGAAATTAAGGAATGGGATAGGGTCTGGAAGACTTGAGGGACTATGTGGAGGAAAGGAGGAGGATATTGAAGTAGGGGTCAGTGAGATTGTGATGATTTGATATAGGAAACAGACCATCTGAATTTGAAAGTATCGTACTAGGTATGTGAGCTTGAGCAAGAGAGTTGCCTCTAAGAGCCTCAGTTTACATACCTGCAAAATGGGACTAAGAATGCTTCTCTTGCAGAGCTGATGTGAAAATAAAGTGAGACGATGTTCATTATCTGGAGAGTGGGCCACCTGAGATCCAATCCCCACCAGTACAAAAAATATGCCCATGTAGTGAACAAGTATGTGTACCCTCTGAATCCAAAATAAAATGAAGTGAGATATTTTAAGGCTGTTAATATGACTTCTGCATGTGGTGAGTGTCCATCAGATGGTACCTTTTATTCTGAAAGGGAAAGGAGAAGGAGAGAAGAGGACACCATGAGGCTGCAAAGAAAAAGACCAAGAGGACAGCAATCATTTTCATGATTTTTTCAATTCATTTAAAAATTATATATAGCATAAGTAGGACATGCAAGTGGCAAAAAAAAAAAAAAATACACCCAAAGATTCCCAAGTTTTGCCCCTTATCCTTCTCTTCAACTTCTGCAGCTGTTCTTATAAATCCTGAAAAGGTATCTCCCCAAAAAAGCATACTTAAAAAGTAAATTACCCCCCAATTCAGTTAGCTCTTCCCGGAAGTAGCCATGATGACATGATGACAATGTTTGTATACTTTTCTGGACAGTTTCCACATTCACACACACACACATACACACACACAAACACACACACACACACACACACACACACACACGACTGCATGTTACACAAAACATTCTGCCTGTTCCTTCACATTGTATTACCCTTTGCTCACATCCCAGATATTCATTGATATCTGTGCATCAGAAAACGTTTGATCTACTCTACAGCCTTGTGCCATTTTACAGCTCCTTTTATTATAATTAGTTTAACCGCATTCCCATTTATACCCATCAAGTGGTTTTCAAGCCTTTGCTATCACAACTGTGTTGCACTGAACATCCTTATACATGTGTCATTGTGAAAACTCACATTCACATTGGTAGGATAAAACCTAGGATGAAAATGGCTATGGTCAAAGGTTGTGCTCCCATCATGTAGATGGCACCAAGTTGCCCCCCCAGAGATTGTAGTTGCCCATGTGTGAGAATGCCATTTCCCACATCCTCAACAGCACAATGTATTGATTAAATATTGTCATCCAGAGCCAATCCTCTTACTGGGTACCAAGCTTCAAAAGAGTAAGGCAACCAGGGGCTAGAAGAGAGAGTTCGACAGTTAGCTGCTTGGGTCACTTCAGAAAGCCAGACTCAAAGGGCATGTGCTCAGGAAAATGAATGTGATGGAGCGGGGATTTCTTTCCTGAGGTCACCTGCTTGACCTCCACACAGGAGCACTGGTTTCCCCTGGGTCTCTAGAAGCACAGGTCCTGAGGAAGCCTCTCCCCTCCTCAAGGATAGGGTCACCCTGCTGTTGCCACTGGCTCTGATACGTCAACATTTTCTCCCTGTCTGGTCTGAACTGCAGGCTGAGCTTTAGACCTGAAAGGAAATGACCTCTTCTTAATAAAGAAGCTTTGGGAAGGTGGATCACCCAGAGGCTATTCCTGGGGGCAGAGTGGTCAGATGTTAATATTCTCATCACTTAGGAAAAGGGGCAAGGGTGTAAAATTCCCGCACTCTTTGTCACACCAAAGAAGTGAAATGGCTGGAAGATGAATGTCATTGGCTCTGAGCAGCATATTGTGGAACATGAAGCTTTTCATTTGAGTGTATTTATGGGTTTATATTTACCTAATAAATATAACAATGGATGAACAGCTGTTGAGAAGGGGAGACCTGGGCTTAAGGGGGAGGGAACAGAAATCTGTCATCCAGGAGGGGAGCTAGGTGGTCTCAGAAGAATTTTAACCTTGGGTGGTTTGTCTTCTTGAAATTCTTGCAAACTCTTGGTAAGGTTTGCTCCTGGGCTCCCAGAACGGGCAAAGATGAAAATCAAATGGGCAGCTGATATGCACCGCCCCTGGTATGCACACATGAGTGGCAACACATGGGGAGGGGGACTGCTGATAACAGGATATATCACCCCTCCCACACAGACAGTCTCGTTGACCATGGAAAGCTGTGTTCTTATTAATCTTTCAACCCCTCGCCACGGAAGGCAGGGCTTCTTGGTGCTGTTATCAAAGTGTTCTCCTCTCCTCTCTGATTTTCTCCAGGCCAGCGTGACTTGTTTTTAGTTGAATTTGCCATCATTGAGGAAGTTTAAGTTCAACTGCACCGCACTCTTGGCCAGGAAGTGGAAAATTAATGGTAGAATGGGAAAAGGAAGGGGGAAACCGAGGAAGAGGAGGGCTTGAGGAAAGGGGTGGAGGGGATTACAAAACAGTGGAAATAAGGGAGAAATACGGAAGAGGAAAGAGGGAGGGATTTTGAAGTAGCACAAATGTGGGGAGAAAAAAGAGGGAAACAGAGAAATAAAATTGGACATGAAAAAGGAAGCAACAAGGAGGGACGGGGAAGAGGAAAGAAGACAGCAAGAAAGGAAAGATGGAAGAAAAATGGGAAGAAGGGAGGGAGGAAGAGGGAAGAGGAGGAAAGGAAACCAAGGGAAGAAAAAAAGGAAAAGAGAAGACAACAAGAAAGAGTTGGAGGGAGAAGAGCACAAACCCAGGAGAAGCTAAAGGACCAGCAGTGAAGTCAAGAGCGCTTTCTGAATGCCACGTTTCTGAAATTCTTTCCAACGAACCTCGGCGTCCTGCCTCGGTGGCAACACAAAGTCCTAACCTCTTAAGCAAGCTTAGCTCCTGCCTGGGCATATAAAGGCATTTTCGATTAAGTGTCATCAGCAAGCCGGAGCCCAAGGGTCGCCACGGCGGCGGCAGCGGCGGAGGAACGGAGACGGCCCCAACTCCCGGGGCCCGGCTAGAGGCTGTCCGGGCTTCAGCGCGCCCGAGGCCGGTCTCCTCGGCCTGGCCCCCTTTCTCTCCTGCTGGTGAGGACACCTGGCTTGCGACAGAGCCCTAGGCCTGAGACCTCGGCCCTCCCTTCCAGCAGCGCCTCAGCGCCCCGACTGCCCAGCCTAGGGAAGGAGCCGCAAACGCCCAGGGTGCATCGGCGCGCGCGGTGCCGGGTTAGGAGTCAGCTTGGAAACCCACAGCCCGCCTTTCTTGAGCGACCGGGTTTGGGCTTCTTTACGACACAAACCTATAATTTACACATTAAATTGTATAATATATTTTATATATAATTATATTATATATATATTATATTGGAATTTACACGTTTTGATTCCGCCTGTAATTTGCCCTTCGAGCTCCGATGCCATAAAATCCACGGGGTCTGGCAAAGGGACCTCCACCCCACCCCCTAAGGCCTCAGCTCTCCCTGAAGTTCCCTACCCTGCTACAAATAATCGCGTGGACGGCGGCCAAGAATAACTAGAAAATAAACACAGCTCCCCCGGCCCTCTGAGCGCAGGCCGCGGGGGTCCTCTTGGCCCCACCTGGTTCTCCGGCCCGGCTGGGGTGAGGGGAGGCGGGGAGGCTTAGAGTTCGACGCTTAGTGTCCCGTAGAGCTGCCCTTAACCCCAGACGAGTTGCTCCTGAATCTTCACTAAAAACAGAGTAACTCGTCCGGCCACCTTTCCTAGCAGGAAAATTGCCAGGCATCCGACCTCTGTAAGAAACAAACAGCCCCCAAACGCCACCAACGAAAAACAAAAGCATACGCGGAAAACTTTTATCCTCTAAACTCGGGAAATTTCCCGAGAACACAAGAGATCTGGCGCTGAGACCTAGAGTTTCTCTTTCTTGGCACCCTTCCGTCTGCGTGTGCGGCTGGGTGCCACGGGCAATGCAAGAGCGCAGAGCCACGGGTGTACCCTTAATTTGCGTGTATGTATTGAAGGGTGTGCGCGCCTGCGGCCTGCAGACAACGTGCGTGTGCAAAGACGAATCTGTCTACAGGTAATCATTCCTGAATTATCCATGAATCCTAAAGCGCAAACAACACATGCAAACAATTATCTCTGTGCAAATGATTCCGTGTCGAAGATCTGGGATTCGCGAGTGCCTCTGTGTGCCTGATTCTGTGGGCAAATTGCTCCGTGTGCAAATGATTTGGTGTGCGTGTCAATGATTCTACCGCGGCAAACGATCGCGGGGATGTGTCCAGGCCCTTAGGGGACTAGAGTACGCGCTCCCAGGACTCGCGTCTCGACAGTTGGTCAGCGCGCATTTGTGGTGCTAAGTCCGACGAAGCAGCGAGTAAAAGCAACACAAGACTTGCTTCCAACCATGCGGTTTTCCAGCAGAAACCACGCTGCAGGGAAAGTAGAGGTCAGAAGAAGGAGTAGGTGTTCTCAGGCTCTCCCTTTTTCGTCTCGCGGGCTTCAGATTCAGTGAGGTCCGGAGCGTTCCGGTTGCGGGCTCCGTTTTACCGCACGGCGCTCGCTCAGTCGCGAATTCCGCCAGACGCACGATTTCTTCTGTGCGCTGTGGGCTCTCGCCTGCCGCCGCAGAGCAGCCAGACCTTGCCAGGGACTCCCAGTACCTCCAGAACCTTACCCGGCTGGGCGCAATGGACCCGAGCAGCGCCTCGTTAACCAAGAGCTTTGCTGCGCTTAGAAACCCCAGTTGGCAAACGCTGGGGAACAGGAGGGACAGCAAGACCATGCGTCCCCCCACGGGCACTAAAATGGCCATGTATGTCCTGGCTCAGGCAGTTGATCTCTCCCAGCACACTCACGTGTGCCCAAAATTATAATACAATATAACACATCGTAATATCAGATATTATACCAGGTTTACCTTCCATTAGGATGTGTATATTGTGTTAGGCTGTGCTTACGTTTTTGTTACAATGTGCTGTGATACTGTATCTGTCAATTCCAACACCGAAGGCCGTGCACATACTTGCTTATTTGATTCTCATCGACCCCGAAAGGCAGGAGTCATGTTTGGCACTGGAGGCACAGAGAGGAGAAGGCACTTGCTGAAAGTCACCCAGCTAGAAAGAGGCAGGACTTGAACTGGAACCTACAACCTAAGTAACCGGCCTAAAGGAGAAAAGCAGACATCCACCCACACAGCTCGGGTAGAAAGAAAGCCCCCACCACACACGGCTGTTTCTGGACTAGCCCAGCAATATGGATTTATTTTATGACATTCTTACCATCTGGCTGAGAGGGGCCGCTGCCAGCCGGTACTCTGCAGCCCGCTGGCTGAGAACTCAGTGTGGACAGGCCTCCAGTTCTATGGGAGGTGATCAGACCTGTCTTGCCCTGGCCATGTCCCCCCTCCTGTCCCTTCTCCTAACAACCCTAGGAGGGAAGTACTGTTATCATCACCCTTCACAGATGAGAATCAGGTTCAGAGAGGTTAAGTTGCTTGCCCAGCATCACTCAGCAAGTGAGGAAAGAGATTCAGCTTGGACATTCTGATTCCAAAGCCTTGATTTTGAAAACCACAGTGTCAACCTCAGTCTGAGGTGTCCCTGGTTTCACTGGAGTCAGAAAGCTGGTGGAAAACAGGTTCTCATCAGGATGTTCTTAATGTCTGGAAGTTGGGAACATTCTTGTGATGAGATAAAAGCTCTGGATAGTCTCACTAAGGGAGAAGCAGTCCATGAACCCCAACTCAATTCTTTAGAACCAGAATCAGGGTCCAGGACCTCGCCTGTGACTTGGCTGGAGATGGATGACAGGCTTTCCCTCTGATGACAGGGCGGAAGGTGGCTCCTTCATGCATCCTAACTTTCCCTCCTCGCTGTGAGCTGCTGGCGGGGAGCGGGTGTGTGCACCGAAGGATCAGGGACTTGTTTAGTCCTCTCTCCAGCTGCACCAGTCTGGGGATCACTGTAACCTCAAAGACATTCCCTACAACTGGAGGGCAACCACCAACCACAGCCCTCAAGGAGCTTGGGCTGGGGGCTTCTGAATCTTCTCTCAGACTTTCCTGCCCCCCCCCCCCCCACAAACAGAGAGATCTACACTGGCAAAATTAAGGGAAAGAGAAAGGCATCAAGACCCAACTCAGTTGGCTTATTCGAACTCCTGCCCCAGGTGGATAGGCATTTTTCTTTCCAGACACAGATGTTTATTGGGGAAACATTGTGGACAAATTCACTGGACTTTGCTAGGGTGGAACTAGCCCCTATCTCTGAGCTCCGCCATAGTTTACAAGATGGGGAGGAATCCTCTCCTCTGTGGGCACCCTGAGGAAACAAGGGGGTCAGATATTAGTGCCTTTCTGGGAAAGTGAGGTCCACTGGGGGTGAGATCTGACAGAAGTCTCCTAAACTGAAAAGGTGGAGGAAATCACCCCAAACCCCAGCTCCACTCTGCTGCTGCCCAGTGACCTCACCTAGGTTTTCGTGACAGTGCTGCTACATGCAGGAAAACAGTTTAAAACAAACAAATACAGGAGACTTGTTTTTGGCTTTGCTTTCTGCCAGATAAAAGGAGTACATCTACACTTTTCCTGAGAAAATGGAGATGAACAAAAATTAGAAAATTGTCACGAAATGTTGGCTTAATTCCCACTCCCATATACATTCAATTATCTGGATATTTGAAAAAAGTTTTGTCTGGATGACCAGAGAGATTGCTTGAATTCTCTATTTCTGTGTATATTGGGGGGGGGTTGTATATGTGTGTGGGGGGGGTCACCTCCATTTGGGAAACTTGATGGGCAGCTTCAGGAGATCTTTCTCCAGCTTCCTCTGCCCCCTTTTTTTCTTTTTTGAGGTTTCACTGTGTTGCCCAGGTTTGTCTGGAACTCCTGGCCTCAAATGATCCTCCCGCCTCCCCAAAGTTCTGAGATCACAGGCATGAGCTACTGCGCGGGGCCCCTCCAGCCAGGAACGCTCCTTGAAACCCGTGGAGCTCTGAGAAGAGGTCAAGGTAGCCACTACCTTCACCACCACCTTCATCGCCGCCCCTGCATCTGCCCACTCCATCCCAGCCTCTGGGACATCAGGGGATTTGCCAGGGAAAAACAAATCCGGAAGCGCCTTATCCAAAACACTCAGGACAGAGAGGATCCTTCCAAACCACCGCTGGAGAACGGAACATTTCACTTGCGCTAGTACAATCTAGACAGTTCTCCACAAGGGCAGATTTTGACTGCCTTGCAAATCCAGAAAATTCTGGATATTTCAGAATAATATCTGGATAATCGGTCATTTCATCTGGGTAATTCAAGGGACCTATGATGGGGGAATCTGTAACTAGGCAGCAAATTCAAGGAGTTTAGTTTATCAGCGTTTTTCGTTTTGTTTTCATTCAAAATGAGCAGCTCCAGCAGGAATTTCCGCCTGGGCCACACTCACACTTTGAACGGCCCATACCGGTGGCCACTTTTCTCCGCCAAGTCCCTAGAGCAAATCCCTGGGGGGTTCTTCAAGGCAGCAGTGGGGGGAGATCACTGTGGGGGAGGGGGTCGCTCGGCGCGCGCGGAGCCAATTTTCCCGCGCGCGCCCAGAAACGATGACCTAAGTGGCGCTGACGAGCGCTGCGCGGCCCGAAACGCGACTAAAGAAAGCGTCCGCCGGCAGCCTGGGCCGAAGGGATTGCTTCACACTCCGGAATCGAGCCCAAACACGTTTAGAAATGCTTTGCTGGACGCGTGCCCCGCGAGGGCGACAGCGGCAGCCGGCAGCTCGGGAGAAGCTGCGCCGCTGGTCGCAGGCTGGCGCTGAGC
>NW_007253890.1:485558-520899 GCF_000164805.1 Carlito syrichta
CGCTGAGCAGCGGCCACAGAGGCGTCCTCGGCGGAGGAGCCCGCCTCTGCCTTGGCCCGTTTGGTCCCCCCGCCGCTGCGCGTGCGTGAGCCTCCTGCGGGCAGGGGTCTGTCTGCAGCGTGCAGCGTCCCAGGTGTGACCAGGTGTGGTCCCTCATGGAGCCACGCGGGCAAGAATTTGGCACCGAGTTGAGGCACTGAAGGTTTCCGCATCGGTGTCTATCGCTGCCCGGCGGACTTCGCAGGGTGGAGCAGCGTCCTGGTCACAGCTGGGTCCACAGGGCTCAGCACAGAGCCTGAAACTAATGGGATATTTATCGAATCGATGAGGGAATCCCGAAACGAGGCATTCCGTCTTAAGCTTATCCTCATTCACTGTGGGACGCTGAATAACTCTCTGGCCCACGTCCCCTCCGTAGAATAGCAGGGTAATATTTCGGTTTCCGCCGTGCTCGGAGAACTCGGTCATAATAAGTGATAACCACAACATCTGACACTAATTGACGTACTAATTTCCGTACGTTTTTCATTCATGTACTCTCCCGACAGCCCTTGGGGGTAGATACCATTCTACAGATGAGCAGACTGGAGGTCAAACAGGCTGGCTCCGACCGCCTGTTTCCCGCGGGGAATTCATGACCCTGTGAGTCTCCGAGCGCCGGCCTCGTTAGCCCGCGCGACGCGTGCTGCCCGCGCCCCAGCTTCGCCACACTTTTCGGCAATTCCTGCAGCAAGGAGGGCCAGCCTTCGCTGACCTTAGATTATCCGAAGCCAAACAGTCCAGGAAGATCACCAGCCCTAAATGGACAGATGAGGGCTGGGACCCGGAACCGCCTGGGCATCTTGTGTTCCTGAGTGCTTACTCTTGAGGCCAGAGGAAGAGGGTTTGTGCCTGCGACCTTGCCCCGGCCACGCCCCAAAAGACCGCTTCCAATTCCTAATAACCGACTGTATCCGCAGGTAGCGGACAGAAAGCGTCCTGAGAAAGGTCACGGCAGAGGCGGATGTGACCAACCTGAGTCCCCCGCCTTCGGGTCCTGCGCCCCGCCAGTGTCTGGACGCACAGACACAGGCGCGGCTGCGCGCGGCACGTGCGCGCGAACCCGCACCCTGCCCGCGGGCCTCCAGCCCCACCGGCTTCGGCCACTGCACACCAGTCAAAGTAATGAATGGAGAGAGAAAAGAAGGGGCGGGGAGGAAGGAGGCTTTGTGAAGCGGGTGAAATATTTTGGGAAATAATGCACTGAGAGAAGGAAATATGGACAACAGTTTATCAGCACCCCCCCCCATCGCCCGCATGTTTAAAACCCCTAAGTAATTTTAGATTGTGTCTTCAGTTAATATATCTCTCTCCCTTTCCCGCGGGCTGACAGAGAAGCGCCGTTGCTGCAAGATGTCTGCAGAAAAAGGTCTTTAAGAGTTTCCACATTGTTTAGCGACACAAACGTGTTTGTGGTTCCCGAGACCCTCCGCCTCCCCCCACCCGCCTCCGAATCTCATTTCGCTTTATGACTCCAATTGTTTGAGGATGCCTGCGCCACATAAATCCTGCTTCGAGATTAATCTCCCTGCTAGATCGCGCTGGGTGCAGTGATTTTTTTTTGAGTTCTTTAAAAGAGGGCTCCGGGCGGAGATTTATTAACAAGGAAAAATAGTTTATTTTTATAGCCAACCTCGGAAAGATGGGAGGTGGGGGTGGGAATGGCCCAGGGATGGAGAGCCGTTCAGATGGATAAACAGTGAGGTTTGAGAGGGCTGGGGGCGTTAAAGACCACTTCAGCTGGCAACTTGAACTTTTCTCCATGCTCCCACTCGGCTTTGGATCCTCAGCCAGGGGCTTTGAGGGACGGAGTCAATACTTGGGAGGTGTGCCCGTGCAGGTCTGCTGATGGGTTGTGTGTGTGCATACATGTGTGATCCAGGGACAAGCCTCTTCAGAGATGCGGGGCCAAGGTGGGATCCCCAACCCGGCTTCTCCCCAGGGACTGTGATCTCTGGGTCACTTCAAAGCAGAGGTTCTTAACATGACTGTGTGGATGGCTGTCAAAGGTCTTCAGAGCCCTGGTGCTAGTCTCAAAGCTGTATATGTCAGGTGTGTTTTTCTAGAAAAGGTCCATCGCTTTTATTAGCTTCTCTGTGGGTACCTTACCATCAAATGGTTAAAATCCCACTAATTAAGGATAGAGCTCATCTGAACTTTTTGCGTCCCCGCGTCCCTGGCTACCTACACATGCCACTCAGGTCTTGTTCTTCAAATCAGTGTAGCATGCACCATTCAAGAGTAACAATAACCAGGAACCTTAATGTAGGGCCTTTTGGAAGCCAATTCTGGGCTGAATTTTAGGCTGGATATATGCTCTTAGGGTTCTTAGGGGCATCAGACCAAGAACCAAAGGGTCTGTGTGTTACTTTCAGCCTCTGACTGTCTGACCTTGGGCCAGTGGCAACTCCTCTCTGGGTCTCAGTTTCCCTTCTGGAAGGGAAATGTTAAAGTGTGTGTATGTGTGTGTGTGTGTGTGTGTGTGTGTGTATGTGTGTGTTCACAGACAACTGCCTTGTAGGAACATGTAGGAAAAGAACACACAAGCTTGTGATGTTCCTTCGTGCACCAAGAATAATTCTCTGAGCTCCTGGTGGAAAGGGTGCCTCTTCACCTTAGGGGGAAGGTGGATCCCACCGAAAAGCTGATTAAAAAAAAAAAAAAAGCACTTAAACAGGTGATCTTGCACACAATGTTCTGGGGTTCCTTAAACAGGTGAAGGGACCCTGCTTAAAGCGAAGAGAGGCGCCTAACCTCTAACCACGGCCTCCGGAGCGGGCCCTAGCAAGCCTCGGGGCTCCGGCCCGGTGTGCTGACCAGCGCAGGGCTCAGTGCTCCCCGGCGGGCAGGGCAGGGTGAGAGGGTGAGAGCAGTGCGCTGCTTCTTTGATTCGCAGACCCGGGCGCAGCCGGAGACCGCCCGGCACCGCGGCGTCTGTCTGTCTGAGCGCCTGCTCACGGTTCCCTGCTGCCCTAGTGAACTCTCTGAGCGCCCGGTGCGCGGCTGGACCGGCGCGAGGGCGCGCGGTGAACCCGAATCACGCGCTCGAAGGGGCGGGCTGGGGGCCCTGGCCGCGATCTCCCAGGGACCCAGTCCTGGGCTTGTTTGGGATACGGGATTAAGGCCTCGCAGGAGCACGTGGCTGACGTCTGCAACCCTTGGCAGATCAGTGACTCCCGGGACGAACTTCCTAAAAGTCTTTCCCCAACTCTGGGGACACCTGTTTAGAGCAGAAGAGGGCCATGCATGGTTCAACCTGTGTGACCCGCCCGGGCCAACGCACATCCCAATCAGATGTGCTGCGGGTGACTCCCTAGACATTGCCAAACTTTTCTAATCATAATAATAGACCACCGAAAATAAGACTTTCCATTTTACAACCACCTTTCAGCTCATCTTACTAAATTCCAATGACCCACTTGGTTGCTCTCAGAGTGTTTCCCTCAAAGATGAGGAGGCTGGGCCCAGAGAAGTTAAGCAACCCGCCCAGAATTGCACAGTAGCAATAAGTGGAAAGCCTAGATTCAAACGCAGGGCTTTGGATTCCACATCTCTGTCAATTTTTTATCTCACCACAAGCGACTTCTCACAACAGGCTTTCCTGCTCCAACACAAGGCACCCCATCGTGCATGCTGGTGTCCGGTGGAGCCGAGCACATCTCACGCCTGAGTCCAGGAGCCTCAGGCCAAGTTGTGGAAAAGTGAAAACGCGCACCCAAGGTTAGGTGCATCCTTACCGACAACTTGGGGCTCACAGCCTGTGCCCCAGCACCCCTACCTCCGCCCTGCACTCGTGTCATCCCCACCCAGAGTCTCCCGAGAGCGGTGGGGGGACCTGACCCCTGGCTCCTTTGCTTGGCTCCCCCTTTGGTCCCCCTCCCTGCCCCCCCATGCAATGCCAGCCTTTCACCCGCCTCCAGCGAACCCGCCGCTCACCATCCACCTGGTGCCTTACCTGGCTGCCGGATGGAGGAAGAAGGCCAGTCCTCCGAGCTTAAGCGCAAGAGCGCGCGCCCCGGGAGGAGAGCCCCTCCATCAAGCATCCACTGGCCTCTAGCCGCGCTTCCGGTTGCAGCGCTGGGCGCCCCCCGGCGTGGGCCCGATAAGCTATCGGCTGGGCCCGGGAGGGGCAGTCAGCGGCGAGCCAGGGCACTTCGGACCGGCTCCCGGTTCCCGGCCCGGCTGCCTGCCAGCGGCCGCTCAGGACAGAAGCGAGATGCCTGCCGAGGCGTTTCTGGTTACAATCACCTCACACACCGGCCTGTATCCCACCCCCCCCAACCTTACCACTGAGTCTAAAGTCACACCTTCTCCCTGGCTGGGGAGCTTTGCCGGGGTGGGGGCGATGAGTGCTGGCCGAGGCTGTTAATCTATAGAGTTCCAGCAGGTCCGTCAAAAGGAATCTTTTTGGTGGTCAGAAAAATCAACATTGAGTTAGGTCAATCAGCCCCCTCCCCTATCCGCCAGGACTTAATTTTCTACTCATTTGGCCAGGACTGCTGTATATTTCTGGAAGGCCTGAAGTGTACTGTTTAACGGGCTGATGTGTTTTCTCTTGCAGAAGATGAAGGTCTTAAGGGGTAGGAATAGTTTCTCAGGAGAAAGCTAATCTTGGCTTTTTAGTAGGCTGAATGATAACAAAAATCATCATCTAGTAGCTGCCATTTATTGAATACTCACATGTTTTAATCCTTCAAAAAAGGGGTTCTATTATTATTATTTTCCTCATTTTGCAGATAAGTAACCCAGACTTGAAAATGTGAAGTGATATCCCAGAGTTCCATAGTTGCAGGGACATAGTGCACAGTGGATCTGTGATAAGCGTTTGTGGAAAGTCTGAACCTTGACCAAGGGAAGAAAGGATGCCCCCTATGAGTCCTGGGGAGCAAGCATTCTGCCACCTGAGGGCTTCTTCCTGGCCCTAGGGAATGATTTGTGCTGAGGAGAAATTCCAATCAGAATGACTCTTAACTCACCCTGGGAGTGAGACTCAGCTGATGAGATGAAGCCTGGTGCTCTCCCAGACTCCGGTAAGAATCGCAACCAAATCATTTGGGTTCCTCCGCTAGCCCAGATCCCCGAGGCGAGAGTTTGGGCCTCCCGGCTGCCCCTCTCCTCTCCCCTCTCTGCATGTCTTATGTCTCCACTTGGGAAGGCCCAGGAACAGGGTCTTCACTGTGCCTCTGGGGTCACATCAGGCTTTGTCGAATCTCCCCCCATCTGGAGAACAGGGCCATGCAGGATCCATAGAGCAATTAACCTCACCCACCCTCTCCCTACCAGTTTCCTTAAAATAAATGTGACAAACATGAGCTTAATGATCTGCTTGGGAAGATCTATATGCTTCAGGACTGTAACACATGGCCCTCTCTCTCCCCGGGCAGAACAAGCAGCCCTACTTCAAAGAGCAGCCTGGTTAGGGATATTATAGGGTTTCCTGGCTCTCAGGAAACAAACAAACAATCAACAGGTTCTTTGGGGCAGGATAACTGCCACAGAGACTAACACTAACGATAATGATGATGATGGTGATGATCCCCATGCCCATGTTTATTGACCACTGTGTCAGGTTCTGTGCTAAGAGCTTTGCATGTGCGAACTCATCTATTTTTTACAACAACCCTAAAAGACTGACGTCCGATCGCCTCACGCGACAACCAAGGACCGCTGGAGTCACGTACCCACACCCCCAGAGCAAGGAAGTGGTAGAGCAAGATTTGAACCACGTCCACCAGGCTTTAAATAATAAGAATCCATCTAGGATTTAAAAAATAAATTCCAAAATCACTCATGTTTTCCCTCATGCACGTGGTAAAAGATACAAACAGGAAAAGAGGATGCAATGGCCTCTACCCTGTACCTCCCTTGCTTTGCCTCCCCCAATCACTGATATCAAAGTTTGTGTTTGGTGTGTCTTTTTGTTTTCGGCCTATACGTGTATAGAGACTTATATGCATGTACGTGATAGTCTTTTAAATTGCAAATGACGCTCACAACGCAGATGGCTGTGAACTTTGCATTTGTATTATTTGGTTAATTTGATGATACGTTTTCAGAATAGAGGCTTTTAGTGATTAATCACTGTGCCCACAAGGAGATTTTTTTTTGCCAAACAAAGAGAAGTGGGCATTGGTGGGGCTGGTTTTCTGAGGTTTTGCTCAGGGTCATCATAACTGCTTAGAAACATAAGTGGAAAGTACAGAAGGAAAATAGAAAGAGGAGAGGGACAGAAGGAGAGAGAGAGAGGGAGAGAGAGAGAGAGAATGGTAGAATGGTATGGGGACTCAGACATCTCTTACATTCCAACCAGAGATAGCAGATGTCCCAGGAACAAAACATGCTCATCCGCTCTCAGCACGGGTTGTCACTCAACTTGCAGGAGATTTTCAAAGCCTTAAATGGTCTCTGGGAGCTGGGCAGAGCCCTGCTCATTTTCCGTTCTCTGTGGAAGGGCAGGCATGCTTTTGGGTGGAGGCCTGAGCAGTGCCAGACTCCCTGGACAGCAGGCACTGGGGGATGCACCTGGCCTATTTTTGTCTTGGCCCTCCCTGTGGTCTTCCCAGCCAAGGAGGAGTAAATTTGAAAGAATCCTCTTGTTCTTTTCATTCCTGGCCCCCACCACTTAATAGTTTTTAAATGTCCCTTTTGTTTGTCTTGGTTCAAATAATTCACATCCAGGTGTATTTTTTCCCCAAATGGTGTTTGTGTTGTCATTCATATTTTTTGTTTGTTTGTTTGTTTTTGAGTCAAGGTCTCACATTGTCATTCAGGCTGGAGTGCAGTGGAACTATTATGGTGTACTGCAGCCTCAGCCTCCCAGGCTTGGGTGATTTCCCCCCTCAGACTCTTGAGTAGCTGGGACTACAGGCATGCACCGACACACCCAGCCAATTTTTTGAAATTTCTGTTGAGATAAGGTCTTGCTGTGTTGCCCAGCCTAGTCTCAAACTCCTGGGCTCAAGAGATCCTCCCACCTCAGCCTCCCACAGTGCTGGGATCACAGACATGAGCCACCATGTCGGGCCTCAAATGGCTTTTAAACACAGTGTCTTCTTGACAAGATGGTCAAGCTCTAAAGTGAAGGCTTTGAGGGTGTCCTTCAAGTGACAGGTGGGAAAGGTCAGTGCGGCTGTCGCTGGGGCCTGTGGAATCTGTTGAAGTTGGAGTGGCCGGAACACAGGGCAAAGGGTAGTGGCTTGGTGAAGATGCACACTGTCTTGTCCCTTGTCCAGAAGAATAACGACCAATGACATTGTCTGCCCCTCTCTGTCTCCTGGTATCCCCCCCCAACACCCTTCCCCCCGTTTCCTGCTCTCCAGCAAAGGAATGACCCTCCCCCTTTTCTTGGTCTCTTCCATTTTCCACTTCCTCTCATGCCTGTTATCTCCTTCTCTGCCCAGTGTGAGATTTCCTTGCGTTCTCTCTCCCTTCTCTCCTTCCCTCCTTCCTTCCTCCTTTTCTCCTTCTCTGTGTCCCGGCTTCTCTCCCTCCCTCCCTGCTTTCCTCCTCCCTTTCTTTCTTCCTTCACTTTCTACCTCTTCTCTCTTCCCACTGGAGCCATCACTCCCCTCTCTCACCTCCTCCTTTCTTCTTCCCTTAGAGTGATCTTATTTGGGGAGAGGGCGTTATAATCAGAACTGCATGCCAAGTCTCCAGGGCCTCCAATCAAGGCTTGGGGAAGGAATCTGAACTGAAACAGTGAGTCCCTTTTACAATACCTGGGGGAGTATGCATAGAAATGGCGCTACTGGGGCACAGTTTGCAGTTTGTTTTACAGGTGTATTTGTGGCTGTTTCACTTCTAGAAAAATTTTCTAAAGAAAGAATACACAAGGAAATGTGGGCAAATCTGCAAGAATATTCATAGCAGTATGAATAATACATAATGAGATAAATAATGAAAAAAGTTAAGAACTTAGATGTCCAGAAATAGGAGATTGGTAAAATTATGTTTTATCTAGAGATGGGATACTGTACAACCACTTAAAAAATCCAGTTATAAGTGAGAAAGGTACACTAAAATTAATACTAGGTTTTTTTAATTACTCAATTTTTTAATAAGTGTGTGTCTGGGTGTGTATTGCATACACATTAAAAAGATGGCTGCTGGGTGCAGTGGCTTGTGCCTGTAATCCCAGCACTTTGGGAGGTTTAGGTGGGAGGATCATTTGAGGACAGGAGTTCAAGACTAGCCTGGGCAATATAGTGAGAACTCCATCTCTAAAAAGAAAAAAATTAAGAAAATTAGCCATGTGTAGTAGCAGGCACCTGTAGTCCCAGCTACTCAGGAGGCTTGAGCCCCGGAGTTAGAGGTTATAGGGAACTTTGATCATGCCACTACACTCTCTCCTGGACAACAGAGTGAGACTACAGAGTAGGATTACAGAATTTTGGAGGGTTTGTATTTTTCAATATACTTCCCCCAAATGTTTACATCTGAAGCCGCGTGATGAAACTATGATGGTTAATTATGTTGCTCTTCCTACGTCCACGTATATTTGAAATGTTTTCATAATATTTTCCATGTTTACAATTGTGCAGTTCTTTTATAAATGTGGTTATGTGAAAAAGACAGTTCAAGTTCATTCCCCTTTGAGGCTCTTATTGTAGAACTTCTCTGAGAGCTTTCTTTGCTCTTGTAGCCAGGATTCTAGATTCTGGGGGTTCCTGAGCCCAGATGACACCCATGCAGGCCCACAGTGGGTAGAGGGGCATGCTGCCCACCTACACTACCACTTTTGATTATGAGCTGGCCAGGAAGACCCAGCAAAGACTTGAAAGGGGCAAAGTCTGGTGAAATCAGTTAGGTGGGTCTGCAAGAACAGGTTGTTCCAAGAGACCAGGAGTTAACATAGAAAGCCGTGTCTCCAAATGGAGCCAGAAGAAGGGCCTCCTAGGCCTGGGGGACATTTGGTTGTTATTATGAATGAACACACTCAGCACAGTTGAAACAGGAAAATGGCAAAGTTGGGTATCTCAGTGGCCTGGAGAGAGACCCAATGACCCTGAGGCTAAGTGATTCCAAATGGTCTTTGAAACTTTCTGCCTGAAGGGCCATGGATACCCCTGGGGTAATGAGAAGGGGTGTAAGAGGTCCCATTACAAAGAGACTGTGGTTCTAGGCCCTGAGTCTGTTTTTTTTTTTTTTTGAGTTGGAGTCTCACTCTGTCACCCAGGTTGGTGGGCAGTGGCACACTCCTGGCCACCACAGCCTCGACTTGCTGGGCTCCAGCGATCCTTCCACCTCAGCCTTCCAAGAAGCTGGAACTACAGGCATGTGCCATCACGCCTGGCTAGTTTTTTTAAATTATTATTGTAGAGATGAGGTCCTGCCAAGTGGCCCAGGCGGGTCTCGTACCTGTGGGCTCAAGCAGTCCTCTCTCCTCGGCCTCCCAAAGTGCTGGGATTATAGGCATGAACCACCGAGGCTGGCCTGGCCCTGAGTCATTTTAGAGAAAGTTAATCATTACTCTCTTTTGCCAAAACCCTTAAATACACCACCAGTAGATGTTCTTACCCACTAACCTGCGGAAAACCTGCCTGCTGGATTTTGAGAGAAGGGAGATGAGGTGGAAATTTGTCATAGAAACAGAGCCTGTTGGCTTAGCCATCAGATCAGCAGCCCGTAAGTTCCCATGGAATGACCTTCCACCGGTGCTTTGTGGTTAGTGCCCTGCAGTGCCTGGAACACAGTAGGCACCAATAACTCCTGGGTGTATCTGCGCTAACTAGTCAATTAATTAATTAATTAATGTTTTTGGCTTTGTGCACAATTGCCCCACCTTTATTGCTGCATTTCTCAGAGAGGGGGTCTACAGCCATGTGCTGCCCTTTCAGCCTACCTGTTGGTTATAGACACAGATTCCTAGGCCTCATTCCAACCTCAGTGGGTCAGAATCTCTGATCTGTGACATCTACAACTTTAACAATCACCTCGGGTCATCCCGATGCCCCCCACAATTAGAGTACTGCTATCAACACCATTAGCTACTCATTTTTAAAAGATACAGAAACAAAGAGGAGACAAGTTGTGCTAAGTCATGTAATAATAAATATTTTTATCACTTTTTTTGTAATGTCATAGGTAAGCATCATTTTAACTATTTTAGGTCTATTATGTGTCAAGCACTATATTGAGAATTGTGTATATATTATCTTGTTTTATTCTCAAAACATCTCCTCCATGGAGATGGTATACCCATTTTACAGGAGGTGATTGTTGCATAGAGAGGTGGAGTGACTTGCTCAAAGCCATATACCTTTCAACAACACCAGTGGCAGTAGCAACAGCAGATTCTATCTAGGAGCCAGGCATTGCGCTATGCCTGGACTTTTACAAATGTCATTGAATTCATGTAATTTGTCTTAAATACCCAGATTTTTAAATTTCATTCTCTCAACTTTGTAAGGCAAGTACCACTATTATCCCTATTTTATAAAAGAGGACGCTGAAGCCTAGAGAGATTCACTTTCCACAGCTACAAGGATGGCAGGATTTGACCCCCAAGTCTTGACTGCTAAACACTCCAGGAAACTCCTTGGGAGGCTAAAGTTGTTTTCTGGCTGTAGCCCAGAATCCTGTAACCTTTCTCTTACACAGTCAGATATTTTTAAACCTTAGACCGGCTTTTAGTCTAGTAGAATATGGAAATGGCCTCCAAGTTTTCTGAGGAGCAGAGGTGATATAGGATGAAAACTAGGCATTCTGGATATTAGGCTTGAATTTGTGTAGGGTCATCTTTTCCTCAGTTTACTCACCTGTTAAATGGGGAGATGGGCCCTTGAAAGTGGTCCAGCAAGGCTTAAGTAGGAAGCAATTCAAGGAAACTTTAAAGAATAGAGCAATGGACCAAGAGTCAAGACACCCGGGTTCTAATTCCAGAGCTGACACCAACTCATTGTATGCCTTGACAATTCAGTCCATCTCTGTGGGCTTCAGTTTCCATGACTGTATGATCACTCTGAATCCCTGTGTTCCTGAATCCTAGTTTTCACGACCATTCAGTTTAGACTATGAGCCCTCTCTTTCAGCTCTGAAGACCAGTTCTTATAGAAAACAAAACAACAACCACAACAAACAAGATTTGGGAGGAAAATCCTCCAAATTGCAACTGGACTTGGAGAGCTTTCCCAGGTCATTAAAAAGGGAAAACCAGCCTCCTAAGAAAACAAATTCTCCTCTCACTGTAAGGGCGGGTTATCAATTGGAATTCTGATGACTTTGGGCCTGACAATTTTAACAACCACTTAAGTCTCACCCTGCGCCTTTTATCTGCGTGCTACACAAACATTGTTAAACACACAAGCCGAGGCCAGGGAAAATGGTATCATCTAGGGAGAAGACTCAGGGAACTGAAATGTCCGCAGTCTCCTCCTCCCACTCCCCCCTCAACAGAGCTAATCAATGGCCTGGCTAGGCTTAGCATTAATAAGTCTGGACTCTTGCACTTTTGACCTAGCTGTTAGATAACAATTCCTTTAGCTAGGCCATGGGTTATTAAGCATGATGAGTCAATTTGATAAATAGATGACATTTTATTTATCTAAATTTCTGGAGGAGTGGTGTTTATTTTAAAAGGGAGGAATGCAATTTATAAATACTTTATTTGCACAGATGGGTTGAAACACTGAATTCTTAGTGTAGGAAAAAGTAACTAAAAAAGGTCCCTTATACTTTATTGATTACAAAAAATATATACTGACTCCTTGTACCTGGATTTTTCTTGTTGTTTTCAAGCTCTTTGATGCCTAGTGGAGTGCCAATATTTCACATTCAGTCTCACAGTTGAAAATGCCTTTTTTGCATGGTGGCTCGTTCCTGTAATCCCAGCATTTTGGGAGGCTGAGGTGGGAGCACTGCTTAAGGCCAGGAGTTTGAGACCAACCTGAGCAACATAATGAGATCCCTATCTTTACAACAAAAAAAAAAAAAAAGGAAAAAATAAAATGCCTTTCTTATTTGCCACAAAGCAGTTATGATTTTGCAATGATTGATAATTCTGCTAAGGTGGAAAGAGTGTAACCATTTCCTAATTTAGGATGGGTTAAATACAAAATTGTATATCTGTAAGATGAAAAAAGACCTGACATTCTTGAGTCTCTCTCTCTCTCTCTCTCTCTCTTCGCGCCCCCCCTGCGCATGCTCTCTCTCTCTCTCTCTCTCTCTCTCTCTTGCTCTCGCTCACTCTCGCTCTGTCTCTCTCTCTCTCTCGTTCTGTCTCTCCTACCACTAGTAGATGTTCTTGCCCACTAACCTGCAGAAAACCTGCCTGCTGGATTTTGAGGGAAGGGAAATGAGGTGAAAATTTGCCATACCCAGAAATAGAGCCTGTTGGCTGAGCCACCAGATCAGCAGCTCGTATGCTCCCAAGAAACAAACTTCCACTGGTGCTGTGTGGTCCCCTTTAAGTAGAAACAAGCAAACACAAATGGTTAAAACTAATTTAATGGCATTTTCTTCAAGATATCTGAATGTTTTATCAAAATAACAAGTGTAGTACCCTTTGACTCAGCAATTTCACTTCCAGATATACTTGCAAATTAGCACAGCAATGTATCTACCAGGGATATACTTTGCAGAATCATTTGGAATAACATAACATCCCTCAGTAGGAGCCTGGTTAAAAAAAATCATGGCTTAATCTCTACTGTGGAGTACTATAGCGCCATTAAAAGGAGAAAAAGAGAAACCATCTCTGAGATGTATTGCTCAGAAACGTGCAAAGGCCCATAGCAGTGGGTCTCGTGTGAGTCAGCGTGTGTATAAAAGAAGACAGATCTCCAAGGATTTGAGGACACAGTGGCTATAGGTTGGGGAGCTGAGATGTTGGGGACAAGGGCAAAAGGCAAATGTTTCGCTCTTCATGTTTTTGTAGCTTTTAAAGTGTGAACCATGTGAATACTTTCTATTAAAAATGAGTGAATTTACATTTTCTATTAAAAATAAGTGAATTTATAAATAGAGAATATAAACTATGCATAGAAGAATGTTTAAAATGACATACATAGAGTTGGTGGCTTGGGCTGTAGATGCTTTTTCGCTGTTCTTTTTTGCTTGTTCACATGTTCTGCTATTTCTGAAATGGACATAGATTCTCTTATTGATTTTTTTTAGAGAAGAAAAGAAAGAAAATGGCTTTCCCTTCTTCATCCTCAATGGTATGGAGTCCTTCATATCTGTGTTAAATATCTCTGAAGTAGTCAGTGTAAAATGACTGGGGGTGGTGGAAGTTAGAAAAAAGACTAATAAAAGAGCTTTATGGACATTTGGGTGAGACAAGGACTTCCAGATGCACACAAGCCAAGATCTGAGAAGATGGAGTGAGATGGACTTCTGAGGTTTATGGCCTTTTTCTTCTCCTGGGCCTCCCTGCAGAAGGACCCCAAGCACCCAGCACTCAGTGGCTGCCCAGTGGGAAAATGGAGAAAGATGAGAAGTGATCAGACTCTCCTTCCTAGAATGAACAAACTCCGACATTGAATGAGACCCCACCAAGGTTACTGAAGACCAGGGAAAGGAGATTCCAAGTCCCCCTTCTTAGAGAGTACCCTTCCTTTGCAACAATAATAATGAGAAGGCTATCTCATTGCAACCAAGTGCTTCATGACTGCCAGGGACTGAGCAAAATATTGTCTTGTTTAACCTCATGTGGATTAAACAAGAAGCTGTCCCTTGAGCAGTGGACAACCCTTGCTACTGACTATAGCTACACTCTCTACACTGTTTTGAACACTCTTAGTTTGGATCTAAGAGATAACTGTGATCATCTGTTATAGAAGTACTGTTAGTGTCCGCTCACATCTTCTTTTTCAGTGCACTAGCCTCACTTTTAACTGCCAGCACCTGAAGTTATTTGCCTGAGGACTTTCTCTAGACCCTGGATCCACAGGCAAACTGAAATTGCCTAGAAATTAATGTCCCGCCCCTACCCCACGGCAGCCCTCAATCAATGACCAGCAGGACATGGTATATAAATACTGCAGCCCCTTGAATGGGTTAACTCTGGAGTGTGTGGTCTACACTGACTCCCACTATTCCCCAGTAGGATTCAGCTCCAGTATCCTACAGGCCTCCCTTGCTTGATGACTGGCCCTATGTTGACTCCCTCCTCTCCCTCGCTTCCCTACACCCCTATAGAATATATTCCTGGCATCATTCCCCACCAAATAAACTATTTGCACAGTAGTTAAAACCTTGACTCAGGATCTGCTTCTGGGGACCCAGGCTAAGACGCCTACGTAACTCCACCCTATGCCTTCTTTTAGAAGCTCTGAGTCTCCCTTTTGCTTCCTCTTTCACCATAACATCCATTAACCAGGCATTTAATGGGTTTCAGATCTCATTCACATCTCTTGTCTCAATTGAGCTTACCCCAACTCTGTGGGGGCAGATATGTAGGCATTATCATTTACCCCTTCCTTTTTAAAGATAAGAAAACTGAGGTTCAGGGAGGTGACATCATTTCCCCTAAGAGCACACACAACCAGGAAGGGGCAGAACCCAGACCCAAGGCTTTCCCTTTCACCCCTCCTCTCTGTCCACCCTACTAGTTTTGTTCATCCTACTAGTCTGCCTTTTCCTTCTTCCATAAGAATATCTTGTGTCTGTGTATCACTTTGTATATTTTCCAGATAATATCTCACGCAAACTTCACAACAACTCTGGGAGGACTTTATTATTATTATTATTATCATTTACTAGTAAATAATCCAAGACTCATAGAGATGAAGCCATTTGTCTAAGGTCACCTTTCTAAGAAGTCTTTTGACTTCTGATCCAGTTCTCACTCTGTGACCCCAGGCTACCTCTGTCTTCCATTTACTTTCCTATCTTATGGGTCATGCATCTGTGAAACAGAAGAGCTTCCCAGGAGTTCAGAACCTACACAAAGCATTGGAGTAATCCCTGACATTTAGCTGGCCCAAGCTTAGAGGACAACATGAACTGAAAAAAAATATACACCTAAGAGAACCTTGTTTTAGCCTTGGTACGTTTTATGGCAGGAGATTAGTAATAGTTTAGAACTGGGATATTGCCTTAGCTCTTGATTCTCTGGTATGTCTTGGGGGTAATAAGGAGATTGCTAGACTTTGGGGGAAAAGATCATTACAAGGACCAACCATGATGAATTCACAGCAGTGTGGGGGTAGCAAAGGTTGGTCTTCTCTGGGTGACTTTTCTCAGTACTATGATGTTGGCCAATGTGATGGTCAATCATGTCTATTCCATTCCCCTTGACAGTGGTTTAGGAAAGCACCTGCCATTCAATTCTGGTCAATGATGAATAAAGGGGAGTTTTCTAGGAGGAAGGGGGCTGTAATAATTAATTTTCAGAGATGTCCCCTCCACAAATGAACCTCTATATTCATAACCTGGTGTCGTCTCCTGTTCTTGAATCTGGGCTGGCTGTATACTTACTTTTGACTCACAGGATATAATAACAATGATACTGTGTGATTTCCAAAGCTAGCTCCTAAGAAGACTTGCAAGTTCCAATTAGATCTCTTGCTGTGGGAGAAGCTAGCTGCCACATGAGAAGTCAGGTTGCCCTGAGGCTGCCATGTTGTGAGGAAGCCCACATTAGCCATATGGAGAGATTGCATGGGCAGAGAGAGAAACCTGGCCATCCCCCAGCTGTTACAGACATCCCGGTTGAAGCTCTAGATAAGAAGTCATCTTGGACACTGAGCTCAGCTGACTGCAGTCCCAGGTGTCATCTGATTGCAATCTCATGAGAAACCCCAAATAAGAGTGGCCCGGCTGCATTCAGTCAGCCCAAAGAACCATGGAAGAGAAACTTCTGGAAAAAGTTTCTTTGTTTCTGAGAAAGAGATAGAGAGAAAGATTACTACCCCATTCCCAACTTTTTTTCTCTATCCTTGTCAGGTCTAGATGTAGCCAACTTGGGGATACAGGATACCCAGTTGCAGGCAAGGTCTACATGTCAAGGACAGCAAAGCAAAGAGATGGAAAGAACCTAAGTCCCTGAAGACACCACAACACTGCTGAAACCAACAAGCTCTGGAACACACCTTACCTTAGACTTCTTGTTCAGTGAAATAATGTCTTCACTGTTAGCACCAAGTTGAATCTGGGCTTTATGTTACTTAAGCCAAAGCCTTTCTAACTAAGACATACCTCAATTCCAGAGTCCCACAATCAATTGAGATACACTCTTTTTAAAGTTGTATGTACAAGTTATATGTACATATACTATAGTCTATTAAGTGTGTAATAGCATATACCTAAAAAAATCAATGTACATACCTTAATTTAAAAACACTCTATTACAAAAAAAAAAATGCTAGTGATCATCTAAGCCTTTAGCAAATCATAATCTCCTGGCTGGTGGAGGGTCTTACCTTGATGTTGATGGCTGTTGACTGATCAGGGTGGTGGTTGCTGAAGGTTGGGGTGGCAGTAGCAATTTCTTAAAATAAGACAACAAATTTGCTGCATCAATGGACTCTCACAAAAGACTTCTCTGTAGTGTGTGATGTTGTTTGATGGAATTTTACCACAGTAGAACCTTTAAAATTGAAGTCAATCCCAAATCCTGCCACTATTTTATAAACTAGGTTTATGTGATCTTCTAAGTGTGTCATTGTCATTTCAACAACGCCCAGAGCATCTTCAACAGAAGTAGATTCCGTCTCAAGAAACTACCCCATTTGTTCATCTATAGGAAGCAACAACTCCTCATCCATTCAAGTTTGATCATGAGATTGCAGCAATTCAGTCACAGCTTCAGGCTCTACTTCTAGTTCCAGTTGTCTTGCTATTTCCATCACATCTGCAGTTACTTCCTCCCCTGAAGTCTTGAACCCTTCAGAAGAGTTGAAATCAACCTCCCCCAAACTCCTGTTAATATCGACATTTTGACCTCCCCTCATGAATCACAAATGTTCTTAATGACATCTGGAATGGTGAATCCTTTCCAGGTTTTCAATGTACTTGGCCCAGATTCACCAGAGGAATCACCATCTGTGGCAGCTACAACACAACTGAAATACAACAATATTGAAACAAGGACAACGAATAACCCTACAATGGGCTCTAAGTACTCAGGTGAAAAGAAGGATCTCACATCTCTCATTTTAAATCAAAAGCTAGAAATGATTAAGCATAGCAAGGAAGGCATGTAGAAAGCTGAGATGGGCAGAAGGCAAAGCCTCTTGTGCCAAATAGCCATGTTGTGAAGGCGATGGAAAAGTTCTTGAAGGAAATTAGAAGTGCTACTCCCGTGAACATGCATATGATAAGAAAGTAAAAAAGACTCATTGCTGATATGGAGAAAGTTTAAGAAGATCAAACCAGCCACATCCAGGGTAAGTTCAAACCAGCTTAATCCAGGTAAGAGCCAGAACCTAATCCACACTCTTCAGTTCTACGGTAACTGAGAGAAGTAAGGAGGCTGCAGAAGAAAAGCTAGAAGTTAGCAGAGATTCATGAAGTTTAAGGAAAGACAGCATCTCCATAACTTGAAAGTACAAGGTGAAGCAGCAAGTATGAACTCCCTGCAAGCACGAACTGCAACAGTTTATCCAGGAGATCTAGCAGAGGTCATTGATGAAGTGGTTACACTAAACAACAGATCTTCAGTGTAGATGACTCCGGAGATTGCCAGACATGAGGCCTCAGAAGCACACAATGTATTCCCATCACCATCCGGGGCTTCCCAGAGTCCAGGGTCCTCCAGGCACATCAGGTCCCCAGGTGCCTCCCTTCCACACACCTGGTTCTCTATCAGCTCGGGGGCGACATTCTCTTTGAAGTTGGTCTGTCTCACCACCTGCTCCCAACTGATTTGAAATTGGAGTCTCAAACCAGCCAAAACTTCCTCTTCTTCTCTGTTATATTGAACCTTCTTCCATAAACAGAAGTTCATGCACATTCAGCTTGAAGAGGATCAGGGGAGAGAGGAAACTTAGAAGTTCTTCCCAGACCTCATTTAATTGGAACCAATGCCAGCTGTCCTGTGTGTACATCCGTGGCTGTTTTAATAAAGTGGATGTGACATCCACACAGAATGGAATTGACAGGGAGAGAGCTCGCCAATCTCTGCTTGCCTTATTGAGGGAGCGGAAAAATGAATAATCATTTGAGAATGTTCCAGGTGCTTTACATATGTAAGCAGGTACCTCAGATGCAATGCTAGGATTCAAAAATAGTGAGTAGAGGAGGACTGAGTTTTAAACTGGCGTGCGCCCATTCTATTGGATCTGTTATTATGGCCTTGATCTGTTTGGATTTGCTGATGTCCCTGCTATGTCTGTTGTTAAATAGTTTAAAAGTAGCCCATTAGAAAAACTCTTAGAAGTTATAAGCATTTTTTCATCTTTGGAGACTTGAGGTGAATGAATGGGAAGACCTGGGTCAAAGGATGCAAAATTTCAGTCGTTAGAAGGGATAAATTCAACAGATCTAATGTACAACATGGTGCTTACAGTTAACAAGGTATCGATTCTTGGAAATTGCTAAAAGTAGGTTTTACGTGTTCTCACCACAAACAAATGATAAACAAGTGATGTAATGTGTGTGTGAGCTTGCCTTACTCATTCCACAACATACACATATTTCAAAACAGCATGTTACTAAACATGACAAATATGCAGTTTTTGTCAAGTGAAATAATGAATTTTAAAAATAGGAAAATAATGAAGATTATTTAATTCAATTTTAGGCTCTGAAGAAATCACCAAAATGGGTGTGAAAATATATATTGTTGAGTGTGATTGAGCTGGACCTGTGCTTTTGAGGTTTGCTAATCTCTGTGCTAACAGAGGTGTGCTTGAACACAAAGGAAATTGGTCCAAGCTTGAGCTACTGTTGGTTCATGGTTGAGGGAGGTGTGTTTTTGAGAAGTTGAGCGTATGTTGAGAGTTGCTTGCAAAGAATGGGAAGCAATAGAAAGGCTACTTGGGAAGGCGAGTAACTCTGGGATCATCAGAGTTGCTTGTGGACCCCAGTAGCAAAGTGTGGCATAGAGTTAGGGAGACGATCATTTTCTCCACTTCTGCCCACCCACCATGTGACTTTGGGAGGGAAGAGAGAACGGTACTTTGGAACTGACCTTCCTTTCAGTGCACCTTGTACTGTGATAGTGTTGAAGCCATGTTAGGACAGAGGACACCGACCCAGGAAATGTAGTGGTGCACAGTTTGGTGTCTATAGTAGACACCCTGGTTTGTGAGCACATTTGAATCTCCTCTTTTGGAACACACAGCAATGCTTGATGATTTTTGCATTGATCTATGACTCATGTGGTTGCAAGTGACAGAAATGGAAGTCCAATGGCTTCGCCACCAAAGAATTTGTCAACTCCTAAAACAGGGAGTCCAGGAACAGTTATGGCTTCAGGTGTGACTTGACAGGGGGGAAATTGTCAGCTTTCTCTTTTTTAAAGAACATTAAAAGTAAATAAGACAGTTATCATCTGTGGATAAAAATTATTAAATGAAAGACTAATGAAAAAAATTACAATGGAGAGATAAAACTATTGTTACATACCCCCATTAATTTTAGCATTCAACTCAATAGGTAAAGCATTCTTTTGAAATGTTTAGCCTTGCCTTAGTTTGAAATTCTTCTGAAGCAGACTTAGGATGAGAATTCAAGTACTTGTAATGTATTTGGAAGAATTTTCAGGAAGTACTGGTAGGAAAGTGAGGCAGAGAAGGGAAAGCAGCCAGTAAGGGGTGAGTTATTCGACAAGTTACCACTGTCAATGCCTAGAGCTTAATCCAGCTCAGACATTCTGGGAGTCAGCGTAAACTATGCCCCTCATAGTCCTCCTATCCAAGGGACGGGGCAACTGGAGTGTTTATATAGCAATTATCGTAGGTCATTGGCTAAGGACTGTCTCTGATGAAGGAGGGTTGAATCCCTAGCACTTTTGGCCAGGGGACCCTGGTAGCTGGGAAAGCCTTTAGGCAAAGAAATGCAAGCATGGCTGGTTAACTGTGAGCTGGTGTGCGCTCAAGTGGTATAGGCAAGAGGACAGGTGTGGGTCCCAGACAATGTCCACTAGGGCTCATTTTATCTACTGGAAATACAAGGGTTTGGGGAATAAGTGAAATTATGCCACAGGAGCATTACACAATGACAAAGGGGTCAATTATCCAAGAAAACATAACAGCCCTTAATGTGCATGCAACTAACAACAGAGGGTTAAAAAATATGAGACAGAAAGTCATATAACTAGAAGGAGAAATAGACAAAGCCATTGTTACAGTTGGAGACTCCAACAGTCCTCTCTCAGAAATATACAGAAACAGCAGGCAGAAAATAAATTCTTAACAATATGCTGCTGCTGATGATGATGTCAACATCATCAATCAGTAGGATACAATTGGTATCTCTAGACTATTTTACCCCCCAAAACAGAATACACATTATTCTCAAGTTCACATACACCAAGCTAGACCACATTCTGGGCCACAAGACACACCTTAGCATCTCAAAGAAGACAGAATATACGCTCTTGCACTGCAATGGAATTAAAGTAGCAATTTATAATAGAAAGATAGCTGAAAAATTTCAAAATACTTGGAGATTGAACAACATGCTCCTAAATAACACATGGATCAAAGAGGAAGTCTTAAAATAAATTTTAAAATATTTTGGCTAAATGTAAAATTTGCAGGTTACAGCAAAAGCTGAGTTTCAAGGGAAATTTATAGCACTGAATGCACATAGGAAAGATCTATAAACAATCATCTAAGTTTACACCTTAGGAAACTAGAAAAAGAAGAGGAAATGAATACAAAGTAAGCAGAAGAAAATAAATCAATGAAACTGAAAACATGAAATCAATGAAGAAAATAAGTGAAACTAAATAACAAGAAGCAAGCAAATTCAGAATACAGGGCAATATCTATGAGTTGTTTTTTGCAACAATACAATGGCCTAGAGAAAGGGGAGATACTT
Organism: Carlito syrichta; assembly: GCF_000164805.1. Classification (NCBI taxonomy): domain Eukaryota; kingdom Metazoa; phylum Chordata; class Mammalia; order Primates; family Tarsiidae; genus Carlito; species Carlito syrichta. Next base: position 506,526 of record NW_007253890.1, read on the forward strand.
TAGTTGAAAGATACCGAAGAGGCATGTCAAATAAATGTAGTTGTGTATAAACCACACCCCAGTCAGAACAAGTCAACCCTGAAGGACTCTTTTAGACAATCAGAAAAATTTGATTCTAAACTGAGCATGATAGCAAAGCACTATTATTAAGTTTGTTCATGGGACATAGTATTGAGGTTATGTAAGGAAAGTATCCATGTTATTTAAAAATGCCCACTAATGTTGTGGGGTGAAATTACACAATGGCTGACAGCTTCCTTGCACATACAGCTGACTTTGGTAAAGTCTTGGAGTACAAAATAAATGTGCAAAAGACAGCAGTATTTCTATATACCAGCAGCAAGCAGACAGAAAACCAAATAAAAAGCACAATACCATTCACAGTAGCCACAAAAAACAACAACCAAAAAGAAATACCTAGCCAGGCTCAGTGGCTCAGCCTGCAATCCCGCACTTTGGGAGGCTGAGGTAAGTGGATTGCCTGAGCCCGCGGGTTCGAGACCCACCTGGGCAACTTGGTGAGAGCTCATCTCTACAATAAATCAAAAAATTAGCCAGGCGTGGTAGTGTGCGCCTGTAGTTCCAGCTACTTGGAAGACTGAGGCAGAAGGATCGCTGGAGCCCAGCAGGTCGAGGCTGCAGTGGCTGGGAGTGTGCCACTACACTCCAGTCTGGGTGACAAAGTGAGACTCCAACTCAAAAAAAGAAAGAAATACCTTGGCATCCACCTAACCAGAGAAGTGAAACATCTTTAAAATGAGAACTACAAAGCATTGCTTGAAATCAAGGATGATACAAACAAATGAAAAACACATTCTATGCCCGTGGTTTGGAAGAATCAATATTGCCAAGATGTCCATTCTACTCAAGGCAATCTACAGATTCAGTGTGATACCCATCAAATTACAACATCATTTCTCTCAGACCTGGAAACAAAAATACAGAAATTCATATGGAAACAAAAAAGAGCATGAATAGCCAAAACAATCCTCAGCAAAAGGAATAAGGTGGGAGGTACCACACTTCCAGATTTTAAACTTTACTGCAAGGCTACAGTAACCAAAACAGCCTGGCACTGGTATAAAAATATGCACATAAACCAATGGAACAGGCAGAGATTCCAGGAGCAAAAACTTGATCTCTCAACCAATTCATCTTCAACAAAGCCACCAATAACAATCAAGAGACTGTATTTAGCAAATGGTGCTGGGAAAAACTGGCTAACCTCATGCAGAAGAATGAAACTAGACCCCCACCTATCACCAAAGACAAACATCATTCTAAGTAGATCAAAGACCTAAACGTAAAACCTCAAATTATAAGAATCCTGGGAGAAAATATAGGAAACACTCTTAAGCACATCAGAGTAAGCAACAGCATTTTTTTTTTTTTTGAGTTGGAGTCTCACTCTGTTGCCCAGGTTGGAGTGCAGTGGCATGCTCACAGTCATTGCAGCCTCGACCTGCTGGGCTTAGGTGATCCTTCTGCCTCAACCTTCCAAGTAGCTGGAACTACAGGTGTGAACCACCACACCTGGCTAATTTTTTGATTTATTGTAGAGACGACGTCTCTCCAAGTTGCCCGGGCTGGTCTCGAACCCCTGTTCTCAGACAGTCCTCTCACCTCAACCTCCCAAAGTGCTAGGATTACAGACTTGAGACATGACGCCTGGGAAGGCAATGAATTCTTGACCAAATCCCCAAAAGCGTATGCCATGCAAGATAAGTTAGAAAAATGAGACCTCATCAAACTGAAAAGCTTTTTCACAGCAATAGAAACCATCAAGAGAGTAAAAGAGACAACCCACAGAACGTGAAAAAAATATTTACTAATTATATATCTGACAAAGGCCTAACATCCAGGATCTACAAGGAACTCAAATGAACTGAAAGGGAAAAAAGCAAGCAACACTATTAAAAAGTGGACAAACGACATGAATTGACATTTTTGAAAAGAAGATATACAAGCAGCCAACAAATACATGAAAAAAATGCTCAGTCTCTGAGTATTTAGAGTCATTAGAGAAATGCAAATCAAAACCACAGTGTGATACCACCTAACTCCAGTAAGGATGGCCATGATTAATAAAACAAACAACAACAGAGGCTGGCATGGGTGTGGAGAAAAGGGAATGATTCTACACTGCTGGTGGGAATGTAAACTAGCGTTTATGGAAAACAGTGTGGCAATTCCTAAAAGAACTAAAAACTGATCTGCTGTACAATCCAGCAATCCCTTTCCTGAGACTATATCTGTAGGAACATAAATCACTCTACCAAAAAGACACCTGTACATGCATGTTTATTGCAGTACTCTTCACAATAGCAAAAACATGGAACCAATCCTACTGCCCATTGAAAGTAGACTAGACTTGGCAAACCCCTCAGGTACCCTCCCACTGTGGGAGCTTTTCTGTCCTCTCAATAAATCCTGCTTTCAAAAAAAAAAGAAAAAAGAAGGTTGACTAGTTAAAGAAAATGTGGTACATATATATGATGAAGTATTATGCAGCCATAAAGAAGAACAAAATCTTGGACTTCGCAGCACATTGGATGGAATTGGAGATCATTATGCTTAGTGATCTGTCACAGAAACAAAGGACAGAATACCGCGTGTTCTCACTCATAAGTGGGACCTGAATTTTTTTTTTTTTTGAGTCGGAGTCTCACTCTGTCGCCCAGACTGGAGTGCAGTCGCCACTCCTGGCCACCACAGCTTTGACCTGCTGGGCTCAGGCGATCCTTCCGCCTCAGCCTTCCAAGTAGCTGGAACTACAGGTGCATGCTACTACGCCCGGCTAATTTTTGATTTATTGTAGAGATGAGGTCTCACCAAGTTGCCCCGGCGGGTCTTGAACCTGCGGGCTCAAGCAATCCACTCACCTCAGCCTCCCAAATGCACAGGATTACAGGCTGAGCCACCGAGCCCGGCTGGGACCTGAATTTTAATCACAACTGCACAAGGGAGGAATTGGCAGTCGCTTGGCACTGCCAGGGGAGGGAGGAGAGGGACACATAACACAAAAACAGGAACACATAAGAGTTCCTGTTCCAAACCAGGAGAAGTGAGGGTCCGTTGGAGGCTCAGCATTCACCTGCACGCAGCCCACTGTGTAGTTAGTCCTTACTTGTACTCCACATCTCTATAATAAAATAAAATTTAAATTTAAAAAAGAGAAAAAATAAAATTATTCAGCAATAATTTTAAGTAAAAACTGGATCTGGGTCGGGGTCAGTGGCTCAGCCTGTAATCCCAGCACTTTGGGAGGCCGAGGCGAGTAGATTGCCTGAGTCCGTGGGTTGGAGACCCGCCCAGGCAACTTGGCAGGACGTCGTCTCTACAATAAATCAAAAACTAGCCGGGCGTGGTAGCGTGTACCTGTAGTTCCGGCTACTTGGAAGGCTGAGGCAGAAGGATCGCTGGAGCCCAGCAGGTCTAGGCTGCAGTGGCCAGGAGCGTGCCACTGCACTCCAGTCTGGGCGACAGAGTGAGACTCCAACTCACAAAACAAAACAAAACAAAACTGGGTGTGACCCTGCCTTGCCTCACCTTACTCTACTTTATTTCTGGGCCTGTAAGATCTTGTTTTTATTTAACATTTGAAATTTAAATAATATTTAAAATAAAAAATTATTTAGCATTAATTTTGAATATTTTTTAAAAATAGAGACAGGGTCTTGCTCTGTTGCCCAGGTTGGAGTGCAGTGGTGCAACCATAGCTCACTGCATCCTCAAACTCCTGGGCTCTAGTGATCCTCCTGCCTCAGCCTCCCGGGTAGCTGGGACTACAGGCACACACCACTACCCCTGCTTGTTTTTTGCATTTTATGTAGAGACAGGGTCTCACTATGCTGCCCAAGCTTGTCTTGAATTTCTGGCCTCAAGTGATCCTCCCACCTCAGCCTCTCAAAACACTGGAATTATAAGCATGAGCCACTGCAACCAGCCCTCACTCAGACTTCCTAAAAATGTTGCATTAAAATACTATTTATCTTGATTACTGAGTTTGTGGTCACTCCCTTAATTCTGTGTTAGAAGTGAATGTTTCATTTGCCTTTCCCTGGTCCTGGCACCATATCTAATCCAAGTCGTCTTCCTCCTTTCACCCCGACCTTGGGCAACCAGAGCTAACCACTATTTTCCAGGTAATAACCCACTGTAGGTTTTACCACCATCCACTCTCACCACACCAACATACTTAACACCCTCATCCACCCTCCAGTGAGCCATGATGGAAGACACAGCCCAAATGTAGGATGTGGTGGCTTGTGGTTAATTAGGGGTCTCACCAATGGGGAACACTCTACTTACCATCCCTGCTTGATTGGCAGGTCCACACACTCTGAGCCTGCCTTGAGTTTGTTAGTGTTTTTAAAGCAGCTTTAAAGTTCCCACAGCCATTCCAAATGCTTGTCTCCACTGCGGACTCTTCAAGTTCTTGCTGTCACCTCCTTTTAATCTGATAGAAGCCCCCTTCCCCTTTCCCACCACCACCACCACCCCACCACCCAGATGGGAGCCTCATAGATTCTCTGGGAGCATTTTTCTGCCTCATTTCCAGCGGTGAACAGAGACAGGACCTGCATCTTTTTCTCACTGTGCATATACTTGATGTCCCCTAGCTTTCAGGTGGAAGAATTCTTGTAAGATACTTAATGCTGTGTTTCACATGTTCCTAAAACTCTCTTGGAAAATAACAAAATGGCACACTTGAAAGGACCCTAAAGAATAACCAAATCCTATGCGTCTTAACTCTTTTTTATGAAGAGGATGATTCTAGCTCTGTTAAGAGCAGTCAGATGGATCTGGGTTCAAATTCTGGCTCTGTGACTGTGGGCCTTTAGACAAGTGACTTAACTTCTCTGAGCCTCTCTGTCCCTTAGCTGTGAAATAGGATTAAAAATGTTATCAACCTCATAGGGTTATTGGGACAATAAGTGAGTGGTGCACATGGAGTGTTGAGCATAATTCTTGGAACAAGGCAAGTGCTTATTACATGTTAGTTGCAGTGTTTATTTTGGGGCTCCCCTATACTTTTTTGAGAGTCTATAGAAAGCTGTGAAAGACGCCTCAGCAAAATATACATAAAATGTTTACATTCTTTTGTATAAAAACATAATTAAATGTGTTTTTAAAATTAATTCAGAGACATATTGTGTTATTATTGTAAACATATTTTCCTTTATGAAAAATGAAGATAACAAAACTATATATCAGTGTACAGTAAGACAATTTTACAGACAAGGCATAAAATAGAAGGAAAGTGTTCATTTTCTACCTTATGGGAGAGAGAGGGTTCTCAGTTCCCACCATTTTCTCCATCAAGGTGGACCACAACGTCATGGTTTACATTCTTGTAAAACCAAGGGAAGCCACAGAAGATGTATGTTTGTATCCTGTTTGTTTCACTTATTGCATATAGTAAATTCTTTTTCACATTACTACATAGGCTTCATATACACAAGTTTTTTTTTTTTTAAATCACTGTTTTGAGATTGGGCATGGTGACTCATGCTTGTAATCCCAGCACTTTGGGAGGCAGAGATGGAAGGATTTTCTGAGCCCAGGAGTTTGAGAGCAGCCTGAGCAACATGGTGAGACTTCATCTCTATAATAAATCAAAAATTAGTTGGGTGTGGTGGTGCACACCTGTTGTCCCAGCTACTAGGGAGGCTGAGGTGAAAGGACTGCCTAAGCCCAGCAGGTCAAAGTTACAGTAGCCACGATCAGCATGCCACTCCAGTCTGGGCAACAGAGTGAGACTCCAGCTCAAAAAAAAATTACCGTTTTGTTCTGATTATGAAACTGACACATCCTCAAGGTGTAAAGTGAAAAATCAAGTCTCCCATATTCCAATCTAAAGGTAAGCATTGATAGGTTGGTATATATTCTTCCAGGATTTGCTCAGTGCAGATAATACTGTGCAAACCCACCTATCAGGCTTGGAGTGGGCTCTAGCTATGTAGAGGTGGTTTGATAGTGCCTGGGGAGGTGGGATGCCCTGTACCCCATATGCTGCACACTTGAGTTTGCATCTTGCCTCCAACCATCCTTGAATGACAGTTCTTTTTCACTTCTCCAAACCTCATGACTTCATTCTTAAAATGGGGCAACCAGTGATACCTAACCTGAAGAACTGCCACAAATATTAAATGAGTTGATGTATGCAAAGCCCTTAGCATTGACTTTCTTCATGATGGTACAAGGTCATTTGAAGCTAGATAACTTTTTAATGTGAAGACTGTGCATTGCTGGATGCTTAACAGAATCTCTGATCTCCATCTACTAGATGCCAGCTGCACCCCTTGCCAGTTGCGACCTACAAAAATATCTCCAGACATTCTCCCCATTGAGAACCACTGCTTTGATTTCCGGCAAGATGGGGATAGGACAGGCCAGACTGTGAAAGTCTCCACAAAAGTGAATATCCATAAAGACTCCCTGTGTGAGTGATTGCAGTGCCAGTGGGTGAGTGAAAGTGCGTCTGAAGGAAGACTTGGGTTCATGCACCTGGTGCTGTCCCCCAGAGGTCACTGCAACTCCCCACCGCCCTGAGATTAAAGCCCCTGCGGGCAGGATCTTCTACTGCTCTCAGGACTCTCCTAAGAAAAGACTGCCGAATACAGCTGATTCTCATCCACCTCAGCCCACACCATCACCTGTGACAGCAAAGCAGCTGTAGTCCCGATCTGTGGAGAGAGAAGATGGGGAGAATTGGAGAGGAGTCCTACCACCAGTGAGGAAACGCCAACTGGAGTCATTTTCTCTGTCCTGAGCCTAGGCAGGGACTTGCATTGCCCCACCCAGGTCCACCCAGTCTCCAACTTGGGACCTAGAAGTCATCTCATCAAGTTCAGAGCAACAGAAGCCCCCCACCCCCACGCTGGATCGGACACAGATGCGTCAGATTTGAGTGACAGACTTGACAGACAGCAAGCTTGGTGAGTTCAGATCTGATTCACCCTCCTCCCACAGTAGGCCTGGGGCATCTGACCCATGCTGAGAGCACCCCTATCAGCCTGTGCTGAGAGCAGAGGGGAGGGAATGGAGAGCAGAGCTGCAAGGAAGTAGGACTTACAGGAACCACCTCAGAGGCAGTTTTGGTTTTTTGTTTGTTTGTTTTTATTGTAGTTTTTTTCCCTCTCTCTTTGTTTCTGTTTTTGATTACGTTTTAATACTTGCTTTGTTTCTGTTATTTTATTTTATTTTTTTTCAACTTTCTGTTTGTGTACTGGTATTTTTGAGGGAGAGTACATCAGTGGGCGGGGGTTGTCGGTTTTTGTATTTCTATGATTGTGTGTGTGTTTTAGTTTTTAAATCTTTTCTGTCTTTGTGTCTTTTTTTCATTTGTTAGTTGGTATGTTGGTTTTCCGTCTTTTTCTCTGTCTCCACCTTCCTCTCGTCCTCTTCCTTCCTTTTTCCAATCTTTTCCTTTTTCTTACCTCACTTTGCTTTCAGGGGACAAACTTATATCCCCACTGCATGGACAGATTGTAAGGTAATGGGAAGTGGGTTCCAGGGGGCCCACACACCTGTCAGCAGATATTGGGAACTGAATCACAGTTCCCTCCTCAATTAAATCTCAAAACTGCAAAGAGTACAGCCCCCCACTCACATTCCAGCTTCAGAATTGAACAAAGCCAGAGGATCCACATAAGGAAGATGAGGAGATTGAGCAAACAGAAGTAAATTCTACCCCCATCTCTGAACAAGAGAAAAAAGGAGAGAGGAAAGGTTACACAAATAAAAAAAAAACACTGCTTTAGCACAATGTCTGGAACATAGTAAGTACTCAGTAAATGCTCTTTAATATTAATGTTATTATAGCAGGGTAGTACATTGACTGAACATAAAACATTCAATTGCTCAATTAATATAAACCTATTGGCATTTTAACTTCATGTAGGAGTCCAATTTCTATTTCTACTCACAAGCCCTTCAGATCAAATGCTCCATTTAACCTGAGAGGCAAACTTCTCTACATAAGAGATTTTCATTGGTATAATATTAAAATACTGGTGAAACACCACATAATGATATGATTCAGCTATTTTTATTGCCTTTATACCTTCTGAGTACCCCCTGCCCCAACAGGTTAGAGACAAGACTGAGTCTACAATTAAAAAGCTGCTTTCCCCACTGTATATACCTAATTTCTCATCCCTCGTTGTGCATTAAGGTGTTTTTCCATGGAGCCCTAGGAAGATGGGATTATGTGTGTGCATGTATTCATTCATTCATGGGCACATTAGGATCTAAACCCCTGGGATCAACTTGGAAAATGACTGAATTAATCACTTCTGATCTGCATTCGTGCACATTGTCATAATATTGATATAATACACACACTGTTTTTTGCTTATTTCTATATTGAGTGAGGCCCTGAAGCAATTTGGAGGAAATTTGAGACTCGTGCACCTGGCTAAATGCTCTCTCTCTCTCTCCCTAAATAATCCAAGGTCCCCTGATTTTCAAGGATCAGCCTGAAATGAGTTACAGTTGCCAGAACATTTTTAAGTAGGGAAATAAATTAGAGTGGTAATAATCATAACAATTATATAATAAATGTTAAGAATTGTAAGTTCCCCAGCGTCCTTAATAACTTTATTTTGTTTGGGGGGGTGGAAATTCCATCATCTGCATCTGGTGACATCATCAGGCTGAAATGAGAGGACAGGCTTCTAAGTACTAAATGTCACTAAGGTGCCAAATGAGGTGGCATTTTGGCTTTCTCAGCCATTTTCTGGGATTGAATTATTAAAGTCATCAATTGCAAAATAAATTTAGGACTCCATGAATATTTCTGGATTGATAATTTTCATCTACAACCTTCTCTCTCTCTTACTCCCCCACCCACCCCCCACCTTGGTCTCCATGTGGCCATCTCTGCTTCTCTCTCCAGAAGAAAACTCAAGGCAGTTACAGCTGGGCAGATCGTCTAAATACTCCCTACTCCCAATAATCCCTTCATGTCCAGCTGCAGACTGAAGAAAAATAGAACTGAAAACAGGAATGACAGAATGTCCCCAAATAAGAGACCCTTCCCAGACCCCTGATGATTAGAAAGCATGTTAACATTCCCAGTCCTGTGTGCTGGGATGTAGGCTTTGCTCTGGAATCCTTCTTTTCAAGACATGAAAGAATAGGATTCAACCATGTGCAAATCAGACACAATTAATCAAAACACTAGCCAATGTTTTTGTACCAGGAGCTGAATAAAGCACTCACTTTTTTCTGCAGCAGGGACTATTAAAAAAATTTTTTTTAGTTGATACACAATAGATGATGTACATATTTTAGGGGTATATGTGATAATTCAATACATTCATATAATTTGTAAAGATCAAATCAAGGTAATGGGGATATACATCCCCTTAAATATTTGTCTTTTCTCTATACTAGACACATTAAAATTATTTTCTTCAAGTTATTTTGTAATGTAAAATGGATTATTCTAACCTATAGCCACCCTACTAATGTATCAAACACTAGGTCTTATTTCTTCTATCAAACTCTGTATTTATATCCATTAATCAACCAGTCTTTATCTCACCCCCACTGCCCTTCCCAGCCTCTGGTGACCCAATCTACTCTCTATCTTCCTGAGATACACTTTTTTTAGTTCCCACATATGATAAGAACACATGATATTTGTCTTTCTATGCCTGGCTTATTTCACTTAACATAATGTCCTCCAGTTCCATCCACGTTGCTGCAAATGACAAGATTTCATTCCTTTTTTTTTTTGACTGAATAATATTTCATTGTTTATGTATACCACATTTTCTTTACCCACTCATCTATTGATGAGCACTCAAGTTGAGTCCATGTCTTGGCTCTTGTGAATAGCGCAGCAATAAACACGAGAGTGTAGATGTCTCTTTCATATATTGACTTCCTTTCTTTTGACTATACACCCAGTAGTGGGATTGTGGGACCACAGGGCAGTTCTATTTTTAGTTTTTTGAGGCACCTCCATACAGTTTTCCATAATGACTGTGCTAACTTACATGTTCACTAATAGTGCACAAGGGTACCCCTTTCTCAACCTTAACAACACTCATTATTACCGGTCTTCCTAAGAAAAGTCATCTTAACTGGGATGAGAAGATGTCTTGCTGTTGTTTTGACTTGTATTTCCCTGGTGATAAGTGAAAAGACTAGCAGTTTTTCATAGGCCTATCAGTCATCCAAATGTCTTCTTTGGAGACATGTCTGTTCAGATCTTTTGTCCATTAAAAAATTTTGTTTTCTGGGGGAGGAGCACACCTCATCAATAAGGATACCTGATCTCAAACTAAGGGAAGTGGGGACAAAAGTGAGGCCCAAATTTTACCTACACAATGACTATTTGTGTATCTGACCCTGAATTGTACCCCACAACTTTGAAATTAAAATATTTTTGTTTTGTTTTCTATTCAGTTGTTTGAACTCCTATGTATTCTGGTAATTAACCCTTGTCAGATGAATAGTTTGCAAAAATGTTCTCCCATTCTGTGGGTTGTCTCTTCATTTTCAGATTGCTTCCTTTTCTATGCAGAAGATTTTTAGCTTGATGTAATTCCATTTTTCTGTTTTTTTGCTTTGGTTGCCAGTGCTTTTGGGGGAAAATATACATTTGCCCAGATCAATGTCCCTGAGTATTTCCCCAATGTTTTCTTCTAGGGGGTTTCATATTTTCAGGTCTTATGCTTAAATCATTAATCCATTTTGGCTTGGTTTTTATATATGGTGAAAGATAGGGGTCTAGTTTCTTTCTTCTGTATATGGCTATCCAGTTTTCCAAGCTGTGTTTTCTATTCAGTTTCATTGATCTATGTGTCTGTTTTTATGCCAGTACCATGCTGACTTAGTTACTATAGTTTTGTAATATACTTTGAAGTCAGGTGGTATGATGCCTCCAGCTTTATTCTTTTTTCTCAGAATTGCTTTGGCTATTCAAGTTCTTTTGTGGTTCCATATAAATGTTAGATTTGTGGTAAGCGACTATTGTTAGACTCACTTTACAGATAGACTCACTTTACAGATGTGGAAATGGAGGCTCCAAGGTTATAAATCACTTGTTACAACAGCTTTAAAGAGGAGAGGTAGAGATCAAACCCAGATCTGGGTGACCCCAGAACCCACACTCTTAACTGTGATGCTCTGTCTTCCTCCCTACAAAAATGAAAAGATTTTGAATCCCTAAAAGGCAAGTCTGCAAACCTGACAGATGCTGGAGCAATCTATAACAAAAACAAATTCCAGCACAACCAGAATGTGGTTGCAATGAGTATTCTCAGTGAGTTTTCTCTGCAACCATTTGGAAGATGTCTTCTGATGGAAGTCAGTGCTGGATCTGATCTTTGAGGCTTAAAGACTCAAAGCAGAGCTTACGCTTTGCCCAGGCCTCTATTCCTTTCCAGAATACGATCACCCACTAGACCATTACAGGAAATGATCTCCCCTTCTCTAGTTTCCATCTCATCAGGTGAATTGTTCCCCAGCCTCCCAGGAGCCCTGATACAGAGATTGGCAGCCCAGGCCAAGGACTGGTTGGAAAGCTGACTTGCCTTGCAGGCAGCTCTGTGGCCCTGAGCCAGGGACACTGCCTCTCTCAGCCTCAGTGTGCCCCACTGTGAATGGGAGAGAGGATCACTGCTAGCCCATGCCGTGCCTTTGTGCCATTAGAAAAAGTTGTAGCAGCTCTATTCACAATAGCAAAAACATGGAACCAACCATGTTGCCCATCAAAGTTGGACTGGATTAAAAAAAATGTGGTACATATACACAAGGAATATTATGCAGCCATAAAGAAGGACTACTATATGGACTTTGCAGCAAATTGGTTGGATTTGGAGTTGATCATACTCAGTGATTTATCACAGAAACAAAGAACTGAGTTCCATATGTCCTCACTCATAAGGACCTTGAACAATTGTAATGCTATAAGAAAGTGATTGGCAGTAGTGGAAAACTGTTAGGGGAAGGGGGGGTGGGACTGGCAGCTGGTGGAAACTGCTAGGGGAGGGAGGGGCATACCTTGTCAACAAGGGTACCTGCATGATCAATGTTTGTATGCATAACCCTGAATTGTACCCCACATCTTTATAATAAATAAATAAATTAATAAAAAAATAAAAAGACTTTCCTCAAGTCACCTTATTTCCGCGTGGGGAATTTGTCATACTATACCGATGCCATTAAAATGAGACACTTTACTGCCATCTTCTGGAATCCTACTGTAACACATACAGTCAGCCTTCTGTATGTGTGGGTTCCGAATCTGTTAACTTAACAAAATGTGGATAAAAAAATAGCTGGGGGTGGGGGAAAGCATGTCGGTACTGAACACATACACGTTTTTGTTCTTGTTGTTATTCCCTAAAGAATACTACACAACAAACGTTTCATTTCCATAGCATTCACATTGTATTGGGTACTAAGTAATATAGAGATGATTTAAAGCACATGAAAGGTTGCATGTAGGTTATATGCAAATGCTGTACCATTTCATATCAGGGATTTGAGCATCCTTGGATTTTGGTCTCTGCAGGGAGTCCTGAGACCGATCCCCCGTGGATACCAAGGGACAGCTGTATGCATAAGCATACAAAATGTGCAAAGACAAGGGAGGAAGGATGCAAATGGCATCCCTCTTGTGCAGTGCACCACCTGCACAACTGTACATGGTTGCCCTGATAATTCCTCACTGGATTGTTAGAAAGAGATAATGTGATACCGCTTGCCAAGTGTTTACCTAGCACTTTCATAGAAATGGCATATGGGTTCTCAGCAACTGTTGGCTGCTCTGTTAAGCTCTGGTTCAAACAGACTGGATGGTATTGCCTCTTCTGGCCAAGTGACAGTCACTGAGAAGTCTTGTGTAACATCCAGACTTGGACAATGTCTCTCAGTCAATCGCAGCCCATCTCTCAGCACTTGTCTCCTTTGCCCCCCATGTCTCTGGGTATCCTGGCTGTCCTAGTCAGCAGCTCTCAGGTCCAGATTATATCTCCTTCCTTGCCTCCTGGCCAGGAGAAAGGCTTGAGAGAACTTTCTGAGTCTGGCTTCAAAAATCCTATCTGGCATTTCTCTGATGCTTCCCATCTCTGAGGCTCCCAGGACAACTGTTCACAACGTCCAGTATGTTCCATGAACTTTGCCCTGGTTCTGGAATGGGTTAAGAACATGGTGTCTAGGAGTCAACAAAAACATGGTCTGAGTCTTAGCTTTTTGGTGTACGAGCTGTGTGACCTTGGGTGAGCAACTTAACCTTTTTGTGTTTCCATTTTTTCACAGGTAAGAAGGAATGGTTTACTGATCTATCTTATCACACAGAGATAGGACATGAAGACAAAGGAGACAATGTGTTTCAAACATTTGAACGATTATTATCATTCATTTGCAATAGGGAATGATAATTCAGATTTCTCATAAGCCATCCATTTCCAGCTGCCTATCTGATCTCGGATGACCTTGTTTTTTGAGCCTCGAATCTGATGGACCTTTTAAAAATGCCTTTTTCTAAGTAGTTCACATAAAGGGCTAAACGTTTGATTATGTTTATTCTGCAGTGAAGGCATCACACAAAATCAGATGTGTCCCAGTGTCTGGGGGACACGGTTGCTTCACTCAGGAAGTGTGTGTACCCACCCAGCTGAGTCCTCTCCAGAAACAAATGCCCTGGAGATACAAATGGCCACTACAGAGAGGGGGTGTGTGTGGGGGGCGGGGTGGTAGCAGTCATCGTTTCCTCCCTGCCAGTTCTCTAACTGCTGGGTGCCATTTTTCCTGGAATTTTAGGCAGAATCAGGACCTTCCCTGTTTCCCAGATCGTCCCCTTCTGTCTTCTGTCCACCCCATCTCCCATGCCTGGCTCCAGACCTCCCGTGGCCCGCAAATCTGTGGCTTATTGAAAATGCTCTGGTACACAGAGTCCACGGCTAGGTTGTTCCTGGCTCAAAAACAGCTGTTTTTGGATGATGGTATAGTTCATTCCGGGGGACGGGAGCAAGGCAGGGAAGAAACTGCTCTGAAGCTCCAAGCGAATGTAAACAGTATAGAATGCAGCTTTGGAGGCAGGATCTCACAACCGGCTGTGGGCTGCAGGACTTGGGGCTGTCCTCCTCCCCTCTCTGAAGCCACACACACTTCCCTTCTTCTAGGGGTCCTTAAAGGCAAAGGTTGCACCGTTTTTGCAAATGTGTCATGTTTAAGAAGAGCTCGGCCCAGGCTCGGTGGCTCAGCCTGTCATCCCAGCACTTTGAGAGGCCCAGGCGCGTGGATTGCCTGAGCCTGCGGGTTCAAGACCAGCCCGGGCAACTTGGCAAGACCTCGTCTCTACAATAAATAAATAAATAAAAGTACTCTGATTGAAGGAGGAGGAGGAGGA
>NW_007253890.1:520919-529843 GCF_000164805.1 Carlito syrichta
AAGAAGAAGAAGGAGGAGGAGGAGGAGGAGGAGGAGGAGGAGGAGGAGGAGGAGGACGAGGAGGACAACTACTAGAGCTTGGGAGGAAATCTGCCAGTTCTCTGAAGTCCACCATTCAGCGGAGGTCTACCCATTACCTCCCTCACTCCCCTCAGTCCTCCGTTTCTTCATTCACAAAACAGAAATAAACGCTGCTTCTTCCATCTCCTGGGCTTGTTGTGAGGATTCAAAGAGAGGGTGCCTGAAAAACAACTTGGGGGTGAACACTCAATACCATCTTAACCATTATGACAAGCCTTTTACTCAAGTTAAGGCTTGCGGGATCTGGGACTAACTCCTAAATCTGGAAGAAGTTTGGAAAACTGCCTTATTAAACATATTCTGGATATATCTGGCTGGTCTTTTCCATTAAAAAAAAAAAAATCCCCCAAGGAGGCCACTGTCTCTGTACAACATAGCCTGCCCCAGGCCACACAGTACGTTTGATTTGGGCTCCCAGGAAGGAAATCCAAGCCCCTGACCCGCGTCAGAGGATCCGCCTCCCTCCTGCTCCCCATCACAGCCAGAAATGTCACCAGGAACGGAGTCCCATCCCAGGGGAGGAGAATGAGATTTCCCTCTAGCCTCCATCCAGAGCCGGGGCTCTGGTCAGGAAAGCGCCTCCTGTCTCTTTCTCTCCCTCCTGTCCTGATGCCCCCACCGACTCCCAAATTCCCCAGCCAAGACTCAGCCTGGGGGGTGGGGGGGCTTTCCGCTGTCCTGGCTGGGAGGGCCGGGACCACTTAAACGATGGTGCCAAAATAGCTCAGCCATGGAGATAAATCATATTTTAATGCTATATGTACACACACATTTTTTTTTTTTTTAAGAATCCCCAGACGAGCAAAAGTGAACGTTTTTAGTCAAGAAGAGATCGGTCGCCAGGCCGGCCCCCTCCGACCCGCAGCCTACCAGGTAGCCAAGCAGAACGAGATGAAACTCGGCCTCCGCCCCCAGCCTCAGTCCCTGCGACCTTCCCGTAAGGGCCACACCCACGGGCCTCCACCCTCCCGCCCAGGCGCCCCCTTCCCCGCAGAGGTGAGC
Source organism: Carlito syrichta (assembly GCF_000164805.1). Taxonomy (NCBI): domain Eukaryota; kingdom Metazoa; phylum Chordata; class Mammalia; order Primates; family Tarsiidae; genus Carlito; species Carlito syrichta. The sequence goes on from NW_007253890.1 coordinate 522,003, forward strand.
CGGGGTGACCGGCGCCCAGGCTGTTTGGGAGGCTGAGGCCAGCGGAAGAGGAAGGGGGGGCGTCCAAATTTCCATCCTGTTTCTGACTCCCTGGAGACTCCCGCCTTCTTCAATCAAACAGGAATTGGCTCTTGGATCCGAGAGTCGCCTCCCGCCTTCCAGTGTTATGACTCCGGCCACCGCGCGGCCTCTGAAGGCTGCCGGACCGGCTTCCTCAAATACCTGAGGTCGCGGAATCAGGTAGTAAACAGACGCGGGGGCTTCCCGCGGCCAGGTGGGCGGGGCACGGCCAGCAGCCCCGCCCCGCGTCCCGAGCGTCCTGGGAGACCTGGGTGCGCGCGCCAAGCACTTTCAAGCTTTGTCTTTGATCCCCTTCTTGGGGGGGGGTCTGGGGAAGGGGGAAGCGAGGTGCCGAAGTCAAGCCTTCATGCCCGCCCGCCTCTGGCTCCAGCTCCGCCCTCGCCGAAGGGGGAGGACTTTGAATTCCAGAGCCGGAATCTATCCTTTTTTTTTTTTTGAAATTGATCGATTTTATCCGGGAGCTTCAAATCGAAACCAGGAGAGAGGCTTTGAAATGTCAAAGAAAAGTTGCAAAAGAGAAAAGGGGGTGGGATGAGGAGGAGGAGGAAGAGGTGGAGGAAGGGGAGGGAGACTTTAAAAAATAATAGTAAGGGGGGGCGTCAGGCGGGGGTTTTCGAGTGGAGACCGCGGGGCTGCCCACCTTTGTAATGGTTGTAACCTTTTCACCCTTTTAGGGGTGGTGGTGAGTTCCTCGTAGCTCTTTGAACATCTAATGAGAGCGGTTCTGCCTGGGGGGAAAAATGCCCTTGAGGGACGTGTAAGAGCTTGCCTTCCATGTCAGGAGGCTCCGGGAGCCCGGAGCAGAGCCGGGTTTTCTGTTTGTCTGTCTGTTTGTCTGTTTGTTTCTTTGCGCAGCTTGGGGACGTTTTTGCAAAGCCCTCCGCCCGGCCGTTTGCGTTGGGATGGAGCCGTTCCCGGCTTCAATTTCTGAAGAGCCGTGTTTGCCCGGAGTCTTCTCGACCCAGTTTGGCGGGGACGGGGAGAAGGAGTGAGAACTTTCAGGCCCGTCCTGGAGCAAACGGGAGCCGGCAGGCGCGCTGCGGGCTGCGAGCCTCGGGCGCGGGCCCCCGCACCCCGCGTGGAATTCTCCGCCCACGCAAGCCCCTCGGGTCCCCTCCCACTGTGGGAGCTTTTCTGTCTTCTCAATAAGTCCTCAGGAAAAAAAAGAAAAGAAAAGAAACGAGGAAAGAATCCCTCTGCCCGCGCCTAACTCCGGCGAGGCTCACACTCGGGGCTGTCCTCAGACCGTGCCCTCTGGGCTCCAACACCTACGCTCCCGCGGCGGGGGCTGGAGAAGGAGAGTGGGCTCAAGACCCGTCGATTCCCGCCCCCTCCTTTGAGGATGAGGCATCCAGTTGGGAAGACCCCCGTCGGGTGCCGCGAAGACGCCTCTTTAGGCCACCGGCACCGTGGGAGGCCCGGGAAGGACCGATTCATCCACTCAGTGGAGCCTCCAGTCCTCATCCCACGCCGGGGCTATGAGGATCCACATACATTTTTGTAGGATTCGTGAAAACCCCGGTGCAAATTGTCAGGAGGTTGTTTTGAAGGCCCCCTGATGGCAAGGCGTCCCTGGGGGCCTGCAGGTCTCTGCGGAGCTGGCCGCCCTCATTCTGCCTCTGTCTCTCCAGCCGTAGGCCCCGGGCTGGGCGCTAGCAGGGAGGAAGGCGAAGTGGCCGGTTTGAGATGGGGGGAGGCGTTGAGAGGCTTACAGTTAGGGGAGGTGGAGGCTACATCCCAGAGAGAAACAGAGGGAGAGACAATCATCTAGGAAAGACCGCAGTGAGTCACTGAAACAAGCTGACAGCCAATAGACTACAAGAGACATTCAAGAGAAAAATCAGAGAGGCATAAGCAGAGAATCACAGCACCCTGGGCCTAGACTGTGCATCACCCACAGCCCCTGATCCCTGTGGCCCGGGGTGCCAGACGGTGGTAGAAATTTCAGTTTCTGGGTACCCTGAACATGGGGGTACCAACGATGGGGGGACTCAACTTTAAGAGACAGACAGAGCCCTTTAGCGCACAAGGACTCTCCAGCCCTGGACCAAGTGTGGCCCTGCCCGGCATGGCTGGGCCCATGTGGATCCCCTTCCCCATCCTACCCCAGTGCCCCTGGCTGTCTGCAGACCCTGCTGTGGGTACTTTCTTGCACACATAGCTTACCCACTCTCCAAGGCCCTAGCCACGTTCAATTCCTGCCGTGGCCGAGTTTCCTCTGGGAGCAAATTCTGCAGGAAATTCAATCTGCTGTGTGCAGAATTATGGGTTGATCTTGGCTCCAGCCTTGCTCTCACCCTTGGTGCAAACACAGACATCCACACAGAGCAGAGCAGGCTTTGCAGGAATGCCGTGGGTTTTGGAGTTATGCCGGGGAAACTGACCCCTCGTCTCTCCCACTCTGGGGCTGGAAACCTCCCAGCACCAAGGTGAGAAGAACAAAAGCATTCAGGAGCAGATTTTGGAGGGAAACTCCCCGTTTGTCCCCTAAAGATGCAGCTTGCCTGGCCCTGCTGAAAAGCCCTCTCTGCCTCCCTTTCTAGGCCAGAGTATAGCTGGGGTTCTTGATGTGGCCCCTGCATGCGCTTGAGCCTCTTTGAGACTTTCCTAAAATGATACGCTTCTACCCTCATCAGAAGGAAAATTTTAAAAATGATATGCACTATGCCTCTGCCTCTCTCCATCTGTGTCTGTTTCTGTCTCTTGTCTGTGTGTCTGTGTCGGTGCATTTTGAATATGAGGTCCACCTTCCAACTGGTTATCCAAGATGTCCATGAACCCAAAGGCATTCCCAACTCTTGGGCTAAGAGGTTAAGGATTTTCTGAGAGAAGTAGTGCCCCTGTTGAATGTGTGTAAGAACCTGGATGGCAACATTGTTGCTAATAGTCTTATAACGGAAACAATCTAAATAACTATCATCAACAGTGAAACAGATAAACACATTGTGGCCAATCATTGAGCAGAACCTGTTCTCCAGCAAAATGAGTGTACTAGAGCCTCATGAATCTCACAAGCATGGCATTGAGTGAAAGAAACAAGATACAAAAGGACTTCGCTAGTTATGATTCCTATGGCTGTCTGATTTTACACCTGAGGAATTCGGCTGAACTTGAACCATGGTTTGACTCACCCTTTCAGACTCCTGAGGGCTACACCCTTTCAACTATTCTGCTAGCAGTTGTCGTGGACTGATACCAAGAGTTTATAATAAGGGGCCTCCCTGCCTTCACAGTGCTGAAGGATGCAGGGACAGAGAACAGAATGAAACGGGGCAAGGTGCCGTGGGTGGAGACTGAACTTGGCCGGGAACAGTGGAGATGGAGGGCGAAGGAGTTCCGAAGCTTGGAAAATAATTATTTTCCAGTCTGTATTATTGTCCCCTGGAGTACATAAAGGTTTAAAATTCAAGTCCAACCACTCCAAGAAGGATATTTAAAAGTTGGCCCTCCCACTATACTCCTCCTTTTAAAGCTAATTAAAAGAAAGAAGAAAAAAAAAACCAGAAACAAAAACAAAAATCTCATGGTCCCCCACTGCCTCCACAATCTTTAAAAAGTCCACAATATGATGATCTGGGCAGCATTACTGATCACAACTTGCCCAGAAAGGTCACTTCAATAATCCTTTGAAGTAAAACTTTGCTTTCAATCTTTCCAAATATACCAAACATCTATGTATAAATATCCTTCTGTTTTCTCCCTTGTTAAATTCCTCAGATGCGGGAGCCAAAGGAAGCCTCATGCAGAACCAAATTATCTGTGTTCCACATGTTTGGTTTTCAATAATAAAATAAAACAACATGAAACCCCAAAGGGCACAAATCTCCTGACCTGGCTTTTATTACCTGATTAGATGAAGCATGGGTTAGAAGCAACCCATAGCACAAGGAGGTTTCTTCTCTGGCCCTTGACTGTCCAGGGAAAGTGCTTGTCTTGTCCTCTGATCCCAGGACCCTCCAGGCCACCCAAGCTCTGCCGTTCTGACAGAGCTGGAGGTTCTTTTGGCAGAGGGTAGACTCTCGCTGAGAAGTCACTTAACTGAAGGTAACTCAGTTCAGGATTCAAAAATGGGTTTTCTTCCAGCTGAGGTCATTGCATCTGCTGGCCCAAGCCTCTTCATTTTCCTATCAATTAATTCAATAAATTCTTATTTTAAGCATCCAGTGTGTGCTGCTCAGTGGACTAGAACTGGAGACAGAGCAGTAAATGTTATGAATATAATTCCTGTCTTGGGAGTTAGCCATTCTAGAAGAGGCATAAACAATAAGCAAATATATGTATGTATATATACGTGTGTGTGTGTGTATATATATATATAAAATACAAATATATATTAATATATTACATATGCATATAAATGTACATATGTACATACATTTGCACATATTTGCATATATTTACATATATGTATATATTGGTAAATAAATATAGTGTGTATATACAGGGAGTGCCAAAAATATATACACATATTTAAGAGATGTTATCTATGTATTACTTTTTTTTTGAGTTGGACTCTCACTCTGTCGCCCAGACTGGAGTACAGTGGCCGCTCCTGGCCACTGCAGCCTCGACCTGCTGGGCTCCGGCAATCCTTCTGCCTCAGCCTTCCAAGTAGCTGGAACTACAAGCGAGCACTACCACGCCCAGCTAATTTTTTGATTTATTGTAGAGATGAGGTCTTGCCAAGTTGCCCAGGTGGGTCTCGAACTCGCAGGCTCAGGCAATGCATTCACCTCAGCCTCCCAAAGGCGTGGGATTACCGGCTGAGCCACCGAGCCTGGCTTATGTATTACTTTTTGAAGTTGAATTAAATTACAGTAGCAATGTGTAGTATGGCATTCATTCAACCATGCTTCCACTATTTTCTTTGTCCTGCCTGTCATATGGTGATGCTAGCATTCATTTGATTGATGCCATCTTTTGATGAAATGTCATACTTAAAATGTGTATACATTCTTTGGACACCTTTGTATATATAATTTTAGAAATAATTAAGTACTATGCAAAAAATAAAGCCAGGCAAGAAAGAATTTTGCGAGGGAAGGATGTCCTGCAAATAAAAAGGTCAAGAAAGTCTTCTCTGAAGAAATGATTTTTTTTGAAAGATGGGTTTCTGGGCCAGACTCGGTGTGAAGTCTGTAATCCCAGCACTTTGGGAGGCCAAGGTGAGTGGATTGCATGAGCCCTTGGGTTCAAAACCAGCCAGGGCAACTTGACAAGACCTTGTCTCTACAATAAATCAAAAATTAGTCGAGGGTGGTAGCACATGCTGCTTGGAAGGCTGAGATGAAAGGATTGCCGGAGGCCAGCAGATTGACTCTGGGGTGGCCGTGAGTGTGCCACTGTACTCCAGCCTGGGCGACAGAGTGAGACTCCAACTCAAAACAAAACAAAACAAAACAAAAGATGGGTTTCTGGGCATAGTTTACATACCTTAAAATTCCCCCTTGATAATGGCACAGTTCAATGAGCTTTGACAAATGTGTCCAGTTGCATAAGGACCACCACAGTCAAGGTATAGAACATTTCCTTTACCCCAAGTTCCTTCGAATCCCTTCAGTCTGTCTCCTTCCCTTCTCCTTGCCCCCAGCGACCACTGATTCATCTTCTCTTCTTAAGTTTTGCTCTTTCTGGGGTGTCACATAAATGGAGCCATATAGCATGTTGCCTGACTTTCGTCACTTAGCCCAGTGTGTTTCAGATCCATCCATGTTGTTGCAGGGATCACTGGTTTGTTCCTATCATGGCTGAGTTGCATGGTGTGATGGGCGTTCCATAGTCTGCGTGTCCATCTCCCAGTTGAGGGATCTGAGCTGTTTCCAGTTTTGAATTCTTATGAATGAAGCTGCTATGAGCACGTATGTGTGTGTCTTTATGGAGACATATGTTTTCATTTCTCTTGAGTAAATACTTAGGAGTGGAATTGCTGGCTCATATGGCAGTTCCATGTACAACTTAATAAGAAACTGTCAGACCGTTTTCCAAAGTGGCCCTACCATTTTGTATTCCCTCTAGCCCTGCACAAGCATTCCAGTTGCTCTGCATTCTTGTTAGCACTTGGAATTGTCGGCCTTTGCCATTTTAGCCATTTTAGTGTATACATGGTACATTTCCCTGATGACTGATGATGTTGAGCATCTTTTCATGAGCCCACTGGCTGTTATTCTATAAAACATACTTTTTATGCTATGTGCTTATAGGACACATAATTATCTATTACTTATATGTTTCTATTTTATAATAGATATTACATAAAGCATATTTTAATTAAGACTCAGAACTGATAAGAAGGCCTCATGGTAGGAAGAGGCAAGGAAAGACTGTTGTGGGTAGAGAGACCAGCAATGGCAAAGACCCTGAAGTGGGAACCAGCCAGGGATGACTGAGAAGCAGATAGACTAATACAGGTCCAGAGATCGATATGCCAGGGAGTGGTAGGCAGAGCCAGGTGCAGGGCTGTATATCAAACAAGGGGAGAAAACAGAGCCTAACAGACTATTGTTGCATAACAGTCTGCCTCAAGACCTCCCAGTTGTCAATAAAAACTCTATTATGTAACAGATTCTAAGAGCCAGAAATTGAGACTGGACATCATAGAGGTGGCTCATCGGTGCTCTACAATGTCTGAGCTCTCAGCTGGGAAGGTTCCAATGGCTGGAGGTGACTTGATGGCAAGGGCTGGAATCTTCTGGAAGCTCCTTTCCTCATCTATCTGCCCGAATTGGGGTCACTTGGAGGCGGGGCTCAGCGGGGACTGTCAACAGAGCACCTATACTCGGCCTTCTCATGTAGCTTGACTTTCTCACAGCATGGTAGCCTCGGGGGGTGTCAGACTTCTTCCATGAAAGCTTAAGAGTGTGCACTGAGGTGCTCTAGGGGACAAAGTGGAAGCGGCATAGACTTTTCAGACCCAGCCTTGAAAGTCACACAGCATCATTTCTGCCCCATTCCATTGGTGGGTGCAGTCATGAACCTGCCCAACTTCAAGTTTGAAGGAAACTAGATCTTTGACAGGTTGTGGCCAGGTCATGCTGAAGAAGAAGACAACAGAGCCTAGAAGAGATTGTCGTGGCAGCCTCTGGAAAAGAGGACATGACACAGAGCAAAACCTGGGAGTGATACAGCTTTCTCTACTCAGCAAATGCTTCTGAGGCGATGAATAAGCATGTGGATGAATGAGACCCAGTCCTTGAACTTGAGGAATTCCCAAGGCAAATGGGGGAGACGGATATGTAAATAAAAACCACACTGTACATGCTTCTGCAGCATGTATCACATTAGACTGTAAAGTCCCCAGGAAGCAATCCATATTGCCTGGGAGGTGGTTGAGGGGCTTGGGCTCTGGGGCGCATGCAGGGGTTTTCCAGTTGGGCAGGCAGAGAAAACATCAGAAAGAAGAGCAAGGTCAAATAGTGTGTGTGCAGACAGAAGGTGAGGTTGGAGATGGGACCAGGAAGGCAGGCTGAGCCCACGTGGGAGAGGCCTTTCCATAAAAACTGGGGGGGGAGGGGTTTGACTCAATCATCCAGACAAGGGCAAACCATTGGGAGGTGACCTGCTGTGATCACTTGCATTCTGTGCAAGCATCATTAGGGAGGGCTAGGGAGTGGGTGGGTTGGCAATTGATGAGGAATATGCTTAAGGTCCAGCAGAAGCCAGTTGGGAGGTCTGCAGCTGTCCAAGGGAGGCATGACCAAGATGGCACCAAGGTCGGAGAGAATGGGGGCAAGTCGAATGCCTTTTTTTTTTTTTTTTTTTTT